>NW_027137054.1:0-242975 GCF_040869045.1 Eurosta solidaginis | reverse complement strand
TTGAAAAGTCAGTGTTTAGGCCCGAAGCCTAAATTCATATCAACTCGCGCCACCCTAATAGCACCCCTTTATCGACCACTGGTTCGCCCACATGCATGTATGTGTGTGCATAGGTAGGGTTATGTTGTCCGTACACATATACATGCATGCCGGTACAACTATGTGGGGAAGCTTCCCCTTAAAACCGGAGACTTTTTCCGCGGTTCAACGGTTGTCCTCGACAAGGCAACCGTCTACTTTTCCAGCGATCGTTGAGCGAACCAGAGCTAACACTGTCCGAGGAGCCCCGCCACATTTTATTACAAAGGTAAATTATTGTACTAATTTTAATTTTCACTTCAAATAAAATCATTATTATAACGAGAAATCTCTCTCGCCTCCTTTTCTTTTCTTTTAAATTTAACCCAAACGCAATTGTGGTGCCTCCACTCCGTTGCCGAGTTTGCGACACACCACAATTGTTCATGGTCCTTCTCCCCGAAAAAGGAACCAACGCCAATACAAAGATACAGTCCACATCCATTGAATTTTAAACTTAATACGCATTTTTTGGTGATATTTTGGGATAATCTTGGAGATACGCGCCTTCCAAATTAAGCGGAAAGAGGTGATACCAGTTTTTACTTCGTGGTGATACACTCAACATTTTTATTGGTGATATACACGCTTGGTGGTATTGCTGCAGTTTTTTGGTGATACGCGGTATCAACGGTATTCAACAATTTTGAAAAAAAAAAAATCATCTGGAGATATGTACATTACTGGTGGTACTTTACATCGTCCACATATACACAACAATTGGTATACTCGTGCAATACAAATCACTACAAACTTCACACAGCTATGTATGTAAGTGTATATATTTCTTGCCACTTTCTTTTTTTGGTTAGTTTTTTTTATTTTAAAAGTGCCGCGAGTGTTCCGAACCACTAAACAGTGGAAAGTGAAAATTATCAGTGACCAGTCTGTGCGAGATAGTGCCTCAATTTTTGTTTTGTGCAATTGCTTTCCCCCTACCGTGCGTCGATCCGGAGTATCCCACGACCACGGCAATTTGATACACAAGTGTACCATAACCCCACTTTTTGAAAAGCACCAAAGATTTTATTGAAAGCAACTACAGTGACTCTGCACGTATATCCACTCAAGAACACAATAATTTAGTTTCACAAATTTTGGCACTGGTAATTTTCACTAGGTCGAGACGTTTTATTATATCGCGAACTCTGCACTTTGCTCCTTATGTGAGCCACAACCCCTTAAAAATAAATTAACACACACAACCATACATATATAAATTTGCGTACGGGTGGCGAGTAAGCCACACGGGTGTTTTATTCTTCCCTGGGAAAAATCAGACGATTCGGCCAAGTCTGACCCAAACCACATAAATCGCGCACAATCTACTAGGACACCGTAATTAACACAAAGTCAGTATACATACACATAAATACATATACGTTTGGGTGGCGAGTAGATCTTTGAAAATCTTGTTTGTCCTAAAAAATCAGACGAGTCTGCCAAGTCTGACCTACCTAAATAAATAAAAGCGATCTTTTAAAACATTGTCTCCATTTTTTGTTAAAAGGATTAATTTGTTTTTAGTTGGGTAGGAATAATTTGTTGAGAAAATGGAAAATTATATCCGATCAGCTGAGTTAATCTCAGAGTTTGAACAGCAGTACAGCCTTATTCCAGAGGAAAGTCATAATAAGCACACTCTTGCGATACAGCAAGAAGAGTTGCGCTCCTTATGGAAGAAGGTTAAGTCTGTGTTTGACTCACTAATGGGAGCAGACGATGTCGACGCAAATGATGTGTTGGCCATCCGGAAAAAACACATGTCTACCTACGCAATATATATGCGATGCTTATCCACAATATCTGCTGAGGCAGAGAAATTTAAAAAAGTAGAAAATAGTGCTATCTCGGAGCAAGCACCCCCAGCCGCACCTCGCGGGCATAAGATCCGCCTCCCTCCTTGCGACACGGAGATTTTCAAAGGTGACTATTTATCATGGCCAACCTTTCGTGACCTGTTTACGGCCATATACATAAATAATTCCGACCTACAGGGGGTGGAGAAATTGTTCCATCTGAACAACAAGACACAGGGCGAGGCCAAAGATATTGTAAAAAAATGCCCTCTAACAAATGATGGGTTCGATATGGCCTGGAAAAACCTCTGCGAAAGATATGAAAACAAGCGTATATTAGTCAACACGCAATTACAAATTCTTTTTAATTTGAAGAAGGTAGAGAGTGAGTGTGGGAGCGCGTTAAAGAAATTACATAGCGATATAAACAATTGTCTATCGTCCTTCAAGTGTCACAAAATCGACACATCCAATTGGGATGCAATACTAACATATTTGTGTTCGACAAAGTTACCGGAAAGTACCCTGGCTCTATGGGAACAAAGCATAGACCACAAAATGGACATATCTAAATGGGAAGATATGGACAAATTTCTATCAAATAGGTTTCAGACACTGGAAACAGTGTCTAGCTTCACTGGCACTAACGCCCAAAAGGGACAAAAGCCATCAAATACTCGGCATACAACCGAAACCCCCATAAAAAGACTTGGTGCCTTCCAAAGGAAGGTATCAAAACCTACCTCAAAATCAACTTCCAGGGTTTTTTGCAAAATGTGCAAAGCTGAACACAGGTTACGGAATTGTCCCCGATTCTGTGATCTGACCCCAGTGGAGAGAATCAACTTCATCAAATCCATGGGGGGATGCCTGAACTGTTTATCCCCAGGACACACAGTGACGAGGTGCACCAGTTCGTACAACTGCGCCAAATGCCACTCTCGTCACCACACGCTCCTGCATGCGGATACAGTTCAGCAAACTACGAGGCGCAATCCATTTAAAGACGCGGATAATATCCCGTCAACTTCAGCACAAGTACAAAGGAGACAGGAATCGGGACAACCAAATACTTCTGCGAACCAGAATGTAAATTCCTGTCATGCTCATTCCAGCACAGGCGTGCTATTAGGAACTGTTCGCGTACACATTCATTATATTGCTGCTATTAGCAAGTCATTGTGTGCCCTTTTTGCTTTGTGTTGTGTTCGCTGCTAGCTATACCCTGTCTTGCGATTTGCATCCAGTGCTACAAAATAACTCTCGCCCATAATTTTTGAACAGCTGTTCAATTTATCCTATACTCATAGTTCCTTTTGCCTATTTTTCTTTTTCTTTTGGGTTTGTTTAACTTTGCAATTATGTTGGATTGCTGTGTCAAGAAGTGCACCAATCAAAAAAAATTTCCCGTGGTGATACTTATGTTTGTTGTTGGCTCTGTGATAATATGGCTCATGTTATCTGTGCCGGTTCCTCTCACATAGGTAGTCGGGTGGTTGACCTAATATCCAGCAAAATTGGACTGAACTGGACATGTCATGATTGTCGTTCCGTAGAAAATGACATGCGAGCTTTTATGAGGCAAACTCAGAAAGAGTTCAACAACATTTTTATTGGGTTTCGTGACCTTAACGAAAGATTCAAAACGATGGAGGCTCACTTTAAAAAATTGAAAGTGATATCTGAATCCCCAAAACGTAAGAAATGTATGCCCAACAATAACTCCAACTTGTCTTCGAGTCAGGGGCAAAGCTGTCCTCCTACGAATGTCCCTTCAACCGCGGTGACTGATACGAACAGGCTTACCAAAGACGTTATGAACAATGCAGCTCAGGAATCTCCACAAGAATCTCCACAAGAATCTCCACAAGGTTGTGTCGAGACTTCCAGTGAGACGATCTCTGGCAAATTAAACGATGCACGAACTAATAGTGGTACCTTTGCGGCTGTTTGCTCTACGTCACCAATGTTGATTTCGCTGGACTCCCCAATTCATCCTACACCTCCACCGGTATCTTTAGCTCCAACAATAACAGTTACCGATACTGGGGTTGTTGCTACCGATACAAGTGTACCTGAAAAAAATAGTACGGGCTCGATAACCAACGCTATAACGGCCGCACCTTCCCAGCTCTCTGGTGCGCTATCCGCTACTCCTTTGCAGGTGACTGCCGTGCCACCTCGTAGGGCTGTATTTGTGTACCGATTACACGCCTCGCTTACCGAAAATGACATTGCTCATTACGTTTGCTCTAAACTTGGTGTTGCACCCACTAGTAAAATCAATGTGTATAAATTTAACTTTAAATATGAGAGAGACATCTCCTCATTTAAAATATACCTTTCAGATGAATATTTCGATAAGGTACTTGATTCCTCTTTTTGGCCCAAGCATACTGTGGTTCACTTGTTCACGAGAAAGGCGAGGGCCGAACCTGTTTTATTACAGCCAAAAAACGGTATGACGAACACAGTAATAACAACACAAAGGTAATTGCTGATCTGTCCCGTCTTCTCATTAATTACCAAAATGTTCGTGGTTTACGATCAAAACTTGTTCCATTCTTCCTTAATTCTTTCAACTTTTCTGCACAAGTTGTGGCTTTTACGGAGACCTGGCTAAAGCCTGAAATTACAATTCTGAGGTTTTTTCAAATAAATATGCTGTTTATCGGCGTGATCGCATCTCTAGAGCGGGAGGTGTCCTTATTGCTGTTGAATCTAACCTATCGTCTGAGTTGATTTCGCTGGACAATATCTCTCATATCGAATTCATAGCAGTTAGGCTTTCATTCGGTAGCTATAGCGTAATTGTTTGCTGTTCGTATATACCACCTCGTTCGGATATGGATGTTTATGCTAGTCATAGCTCGGCCATCTGTGATTTGCATTCGCAGTTGGGAGATAACGATCGACTTGTTGTTGTTGGTGACTTTAACTTGCCAACAGTTAGTTGGGTTAATATAAGTGATTCAAACTTTTTAACTCCCACTGCTCAACATGAGTTTCTCAATTGCTTGTTAGACTCATCTCTTTTACAGATTAACAATGTTCCAAATAGTGGAAATAAAATGCTCGATTTAGTATTTGTGGATGGCTCGGTGGGTACTGCCCTTACGCGAATACCACCTTTATCCCTTCCAGAAGACCCTCTTCACCCTATGCTAGAGATATCACTTGATATCAGCCTACCCCGTAGGATTCAAGTACAGTCTCGTCCCTGATCTAGATGCTTCTACAAAGCGAATTTCATTATGCTCAATGATATGTTGGCTTCCCATGATTGGTCGGATCTCTATGCTTGCACTGATGACGATTCAGCTATCTGTATATTTTACAGTACGCTTGATGGCTTCTTTGATACCTGCATTCCTACTCGCTATACCCTATGTTCGAATAAGCCCCCTTGGTTTTCAAGGCAACTTATCAGACTTAGTAACATTACATCTAGGCTTTATAAGAGGTTCAAGAAATCTGGAGCATCTGCAGACCTCTCTAAATATCTAATAGCTCGTTCTAAATTTCACCGTCTTAATCAGCTTTGTTATAAAAATTACTTGAGTTGTTGTAAAGCCCAATTTTTTAGAAGTCCAAAAAAATTTTACAGTTTCGTAAATTCAAAGCGGAAAACTTCTGGGTATCCTTCCTCATTAACCTTTGGAGGTAAAAAAGCTTGCACTGATGACGACGTTGCTGAACTATTTTCTGAGTTCTTTAAGTCCACGTATTCATCCAGTGGTTTTCATTCCGGTCAATATCCCTATCACTTAGATAGCTCAAATTACATTAGGAATCCTGCTATTGATGGTAATATTGTTCTTCAGAGTCTTCAATCTTTGAAGCCCACCTTTTCTCCGGGACAGGACGGTGTTCCTAGTTGCGTGCTTAGGTACTGCGCCGAAAACATGTATGAGCCTATTTTAAAATTATTTGAGCTATCTCTGGGATCTGCGTCATTCCCGGCACTTTGGAAACAGTCTTTTATTATACCCCTGCATAAAAAAGGTAGTAGGTCAAAAGTTGAAAACTACAGGGGTACTGCTAAACTTTCAGTCATTCCTAAAGTCTTTGAACAGATTGTCACCAGTCAACTGCAATATCAGTGTTCTAGTCTTTTATCTGCATGCCAACACGGTTTTATTCGTCAAAGGTCAACCACTACAAATTTGCTTGTATTCACCTCTATAGTTATGGAAGGATTTTTAGCGAACAAGCAAACGGATGTCATCTACACGGACTTCAGCAAAGCATTTGATACCGTCAACCATGAGTTGCTTATTCATAAGCTTGATTTACTGGGCTTTCCGTTTCACCTATTAATGTGGCTGAAAAGCTATCTTTCTAACCGGACCCAAAAAGTCCTGTTCAAGCGCAATCTGTCGGAATCGTTCGGAGTTTCCTCCGGCGTACCCCAGGGAAGTCATCTAGGCCCTTTGCTCTTTGCCCTTTTCATTAATGACTTGCCACAGACAATATTATATTCCCATACTATAATGTATGCGGATGATGTAAAACTTTGCTACACTTACTGTCCTACCGATTTGAGTTCCTTGGATCTTCTTCAGGCCGACTTGGACTCGTTCCAATGTTGGTGCACAACAAATTTACTAGCTTTAAATTGCTCTAAATGTAAGCATATGACATTTCACCGAGTGAAGCCAACATTGAAATCTTATGTAATAGATGGTACGCCTTTGGAGCGTATATCTATTGCAAATGATCTAGGTGTCCTTTTTGATCCGGAATTGAATTTTAACATGCATATTTCATCTATAGCCAACAAAGCTTTGGGTTTACTTGGATTTGTTAAAAGATGGGCTAAAGAGTTCGATGATCCGTACCTCACTAAGGTTCTTTACACATCGCTGGTTCGTCCAATACTCGAGTATTGCTCATGCGTTTGGTCCCCTGTTTCTCAAAAGCATATAAAGCGTCTTGAGTCAGTTCAAAAGCAATTTTTGATATTTGCATTGCGCGGCCTTAATTGGGACTCAAGTCTCCACCTTCCTCCATACAGAAGTAGACTTCTTCTTATTAACTTACCCACTCTGGAAAATCGGAGAATATTACTGGGGGTATTGTTCATCCATAAGCTCATTATT
The DNA here is from genome assembly GCF_040869045.1 of Eurosta solidaginis. Taxonomy (NCBI): domain Eukaryota; kingdom Metazoa; phylum Arthropoda; class Insecta; order Diptera; family Tephritidae; genus Eurosta; species Eurosta solidaginis. Next base: position 235,996 of record NW_027137054.1, on the reverse strand, counting down.
GGAGAAATTGATTCCGTGGACCTCCTCAGCCGCTTGTTTTTTGCGGTTCCCCCAAGAGTATCCAGACACTACGTTCCTTTCTATTTACCCCTTTGTCGACGAAACTTTGCTAAAAATAATCCTCTTCTTATCTGGTGCACGCACTACAATGACTTGTATAGCTGCATCAGTCTTGAATGTACTTTTGCCACTATACGTAATGCAATACTTGCCTATCTAATTTAAGAGATACAAGCTAATTTAATTTGCCGGCATTTTATTCCTTCGATAAAAAACGGGAACTATTTCGCTTAAGGATGGAGGAACATTTATCAACATGTATCATTAAGCAGGAACAAGACAGTATTGTGTTGATTGGAATCTGGTGCATTCCAACAACGTAAAAAACATGCTTTTTCATGAGTCACTGACCGGAATCGTATGCATTCCGGCAGTATAATCTTATGGGTCAGGCATCGAGCTGATTGGAATCCGGTGCATTCCAACAACACAGGTCATGTTACTTTTTTATGCCTTGTGATGGCGTATCCTCATTACACTACTCTTAGCACGCCGGATTCCCATGACATGCTGATTGGAATCTTGATGCATTCCAACAGGGAGATTGGAATCCACTGCATTCCGATATCATGCTGAGCGGAATCTGATGCATTCCGCCAGTATAAGATTTCGGCATAAGATCTTATTTCTACTCATATTTCTTATTATTATTATATTTTGAAATTAAATAGTAATGTTCATTAATATTTCTTTGTTTGTAATATAACATTGTTGAAATCTCGATATATCTTAAATTTTATCTTTTGAGTTGTATATTTATATATCTTTTATATTATGCAGTCGACCATAGTTTATCGTCGACTTTAAATAATAAATAAATAAATAAATAAATAAATAAATGGTACCGACTTCTCCGCGCGGGCCCTAATTGATTCAGGGTCTGAATGCTCTTTCATGACAGAACGACTAAAACGCAGAATCAATTTGCCGGCAAGGAAAATGCATGCCCAAGTCTCAGGCATCACCAACGCAGTATCTGCTCAAGTGAAAGAGGCATCCACCATCGAGCTACGTTCACCAGTGGACCCATGCTTTAGCTTGACTACTCCTGTTCTAATTTTAGCCAAACTAACTGGGAATCTGCCATCCTGCCATATCGAAACAATGACGATGCAGGCGTTCCCAGACTTAGTTTTGGCAGACAAGAGGTTCTACGTCAATGAAGATGTAGACCTCATACTTGGTGGAGACATATATCCCCAAATTATACTAAGCGGTCTAAAAAAGAATGTACTAAATACACTTCTGGCCCAAGAGACAGTGTTCGGTTGGATACTAACCGGTCGTATTGAAGCACCGAATCCAACAAAGAACATAGTGTCGTTTTACAACGAAGTCGCGCTGGACAACCAACTAAAAGCTTTCTGGGAGTTAGAAAATTTGCCAAAAGGCAAAAGCATTAATGCAGATGACGCATATTGCGAACAGCTGTATAAAGAAACAACAAGAAGAAACGAAGATGGGAGGTATATAGTATCTCTCCCATTCAAGCAAGGCTACTCAGAAGAGCTGAGTTTAGGAGGATCCCTTAAGCGCGCATTCTCACAATATTATCGAAACGAGTCCCGGTTAATAAAAAATCCGGACTTAGGGAAAGAATATATTAGGGTACTCTCAGAATACGAGACTCTTGGACATATGGAAAAAATCAGCAGTGTCGTCGCAGCAGATGAAACAAATAATTACTTTCTGCCACACCACGCCGTTGTCAAAGCAGAAAGTATAACGACGAAAGTCCGAGTCGTTTTCAATGCCTCAAGCCCGACGGCTAATGGCACCAGTCTAAACGACATTCTCCTACCTGGTCCAATACTACAAGCAGATCTCCCAATTCTTATTCTGCGTTGGAGACTCTATCGATATGTCTTCAATAGCGATATATAAAAAATGTATAGGCAAATTTGGATGGATGCCAACCATACCAAATTTCAGAGGATTGTTTTCCGAAAAGACATTAGTGAACCAATAGGCCTCTACGAGTTAAAGACTGTGACGTTCGGAGTTAACTGCGCTCCATACCTGGCCATCAGAACACTCCTACAGCTAGCGGACGATGTGGAAAATTCCCATCCAACAGCATCGAGCATCCTGCGAGAATGCATGTATGTAGACGACGTATTAGCGGGAGGACACACCATCGCATCGACCATTAAGGCAAGGGATGAAATACGACAGGCACTACAGTCAGCTGGTTTTCCACTTAGGAAATGGACATCAAACTCGGAGGCAGTTCTAAAAGACATCCCGAAAACTGATCGACTAAGCGAAGACTTTCTGGCGTTCGAAGACACCAGCACCGTGAAGGCATTGGGCATAAGATGGAATGCGCACTCCGATCTCTTTTATTTTAAAGCAGGACCACTGGAGGATCCAGAAAAACTAACTAAGCGAGAAATATTGTCAGCCATCGCCAAGCTGTTCGACCCATTAGGGTGTCTCGCCCCAATGGTCATAGTGGCGAAAATATTAATGCAGAATATTTGGTTAGAAGGCACCGGATGGGATGAGCCTGTCTCACCAAATACATTAGAACGGTGGAAAACCTTCACCCAACACTATGGAGAAATATATAACATACGGATACCGCGGTGAGTAAATTTTTCCCCGGAAGGCGAAATAGAAATCCACGGTTTCTGTGACGCTTCCGAGAAAGCATATGCTGCAGCGATATATATGCGCGTAAAAAGAGACGATCAGGTTTTCATACACTTACTCTTAGCAAAAACCAGAGTAGCTCCAGTGAAAACCATCTCGCTACCACGTTTAGAACTCTGCGGCGCCGTGCTTCTCGCAGAAATGATGGAATCAATATTCCGAAATATTCATTTGGGACCAGTAAAAGTTCACCTCTGGACGGATTCAACCATCGTACTCGCATGGATACTCAAGCCGCCCTGTACTTGGTCAACCTTCGTCGCACATCGAATCACCAAGATCCTCGATATGGTCGGTAATAAGGACTGGCTTCACGTTGACTCGGAATCTAACCCAGCGGACTTAGGGAGCAGAGGACTACTAGCGTCAGCTTTGGTCAACAATTCGTTGTGGTGGCAGGGACCTTCTTGGCTGCAAGAAGACAATTCCCACTGGTCAGCACAAGACACCAAATACAACACGTCAATTGAGGAAAAGCGGATAAAGGTTCATGCAGCGTCAGTAAACAACAACCCTAACATCCTTGATAGGTTCTCCGACCTTTCAAGGGCGCTGCGGGTTATGTCTTACCTTTTTCGATTTGCCCGCAGAACACATCCCAAAACTAGAGTTTCCTTCAATAGGCAGTCTCATACAATCGCACCGGATGAAATCGAAACTACGTCACAACGATTGATAGCTATATGCCAAAGGAAATATTATCAAGCAGAGTATGCCAACTTGAAGTCAGGGAAACCAATTCATGGGAAGAGTGAAATTTTACCCTTAAACCCATTTATCGATTCTGATGGTATAATCAGAACTGGTGGTAGGATTGACGCATCCAAAGATATGCCCTACAACGAACGACACCCAATTATCCTGCCGTACACTTGTAGGCTATCCAGACTCCTAGTTGAGTTTATACATAAGATCTCCCTACATGGAGAAAACCAGCTGATGCTGCGCTTTATTCGCACTCAGTACTGGATACCGCGTGTTAAAACCATGATTAGGTCTGTCATCCACAAATGTAAAGTGTGTACTATTTACAAGAAGCGGGCACAAACTCAACTCATGGGCATCCTTCCCACGGAGCGCACCACTTTTGCCAGGGCTTTCACAAATACAGGGGTAGATTTCGCCGGACCTTTTGACATAAAGTCCTACCGAGGGAGAGGGTGTCGGACCTCAAAGGGATATGTATGTTTGTTCGTCTGCTTTTCAACGATAGCTATTCATCTTGAAGCGACAAACGACCTTAGTACCGGGTCCTTCTTGGCTGCCTTTTCCAGATTTGTATCCAGACGAGGATGCCCAAAAAACGTCTACTCCGACAACGGTACAAACTTTGTCGGAGCTTCACGATCCTTACGATCGGAGTTCAAGGCATTTCTTCGGGAAGCGAGGGACGATACCATGAATAAATATAGCCACCAAACTCTCGCATGGCATTTCATACCCCCAGGTGCTCCTCACATGGGAGGCTTGTGGGAGGCAGGGGTAAAAAGTTTTAAAACCCATTATAAAAAAATCGCGTCCGACCATAAATATACCTTCGAGGAGTTTACGACCCTGTTATGCCGAATAGAGGCATGTCTTAACTCTAGACCACTGAGTCCCTCATCAAATGAACCTTCCGACCTGGAGCCGCTTACTCCAGGCCATTTTCTCGTGGGTGGGCATCTGTTAGCTCCACCCGAACTCAACTGTGACGAGAACCCTCCTCAATAGTCAACAGATGGCAAAAAATGAAGGCCTTGCATCATACTTTCTGCCAAAGATGGAAATCGGAATATCCCACCGAGATCCAGAAACGATATAAGTGGAAACACCCACAATCCAATTTAAAATCCGGAGACCTGGTCGTTATCAAGGAGGATAACCTCCAACCTAACGAGTGGAGAATGGGGAGGATCGTCAACATACACCCAGGCTCTGACAACCGTGTGCGTGTTGTTGACGTCCAGACAACCAAGGGACAAATAACTAGACCAATTTCGAAATTGGTACTCCTTCCGTCCCACGACAAGGAGGAGGAAATGTAAGGGGCAAAATTCCGCCTCACAAAACCCCAGAAAACCACAACACTATTTCCCCCGACTACCTACAATTAGAGGCCCACGGTTAGTGATAGCATCGAAAGCATATTAAGGAACCCACGTCTTCGTGTCTCTCTATCCCTAAGCTTGTGTTTCTCCCGAGTCATATATTATCATCAACCCCCGGTCTCGTGAGGGTGCGAGTCTACCGGAGGGGAAACCAAAGTCGTACTACGCGATGGCAATGGGGAAAGGGAGCGCGGGACATAAAGACGCGTTCAACCACGCGCCGTGATGCCCCGCTATCCCTAAGCTTGCGTCGCTCCCGAGGCCCTAATTATAATCAACCACCCCGGTCTCGTGAGGGTGCGAGTCTACCGGAGGGCGATCCTACATCTTATTTTTTCTTTTCTTTTCTCACCCCCGGTCTCGTACCGAGTCTGCCGGAGGGGGAATCCTACGCCTAGCTACTTGTGGGAAATGGGGAAAGGGAGCTAGAGACACGAGGACGCATGGGAGCTTACCAAAAGCTCGCAAAACAAAAAGCAAAACTGAGGCTTCATAATAATACTAACCGGGGGCCCCTTGCAAAAAACCACCCCAAATTCACTCGCTCACCCAGAGCGAGGACACCAGAAAACACCCAATTTCACCTGCTCCGCAGAGCGAGGACACCAGAAAATCCCCAAATTCACTCGCTCGCCCCAAGCGAGGACCCCAGAAACCAGCCCATTCACTCGTTATCCCATAACGAGGACATCATAAAAGCCTACCGCAGAAGGGCGAACCGATCTGCCACAGAATCTAAGGGCTTTCGGCCTTTTGTATATTTAAATTTCCCACAGTCACTCGCTTCCCCCAGCGAGGATACCAGAACCCTAATACAGACCCACGGTCTACCCCAGAAAGCAGATGCACTCAGCCAAAGGCATGAGGCCAACAAAAGTTTTTGTCCAAGGGATAGGGACAGCCATATTTAAATATGTATTCATATCCCTTTCCAAAAAATGATAACAATAATAAACTTATAAATGCCAACAGGTTTAGGAAGAGAGTCTTAATTTTCTGGTCAATGTTTTGTGAATCGATAAAGAGTCATGTGGGTTTGCACATTCTCGAGCCGGAACATTAACCTCTCGAACGCTTCCATGAATACTTGACGGACAAGAACTTTCCGAAATTTCAGATTAAAAGGGTGAATACTCCCTGTGTAGCAGGACAGCACAAAAGCTTGGAATCTAAAGTTCTAAGACGAATTGGCAACATACTGCATTTTTTGAATAAAAGTCCAACGCGCGGCATTTTCTAAACAATTTCTGAAAGAGTGACCAACCCAACATGACCTTATCAATCACGAAATGTTCAGTAGAAACCGAATCATTTCCCCGCAACATATTGGCACTTGCAAAACCATTATCACTACTACTAGACTACTAGATTCTTCCCGCTTACTGGATTACGAATGGGAATTTCAAAACCCCAATCAAAAACGGAATCGTTTCGTAATTTCACATAAGTCAAAAAAAAATTTGGAAGTGGGAAAAGGTTCCCTAACCTTGAGCAGTATCCGGCACCCCTTACCACTGGTGGGGGGAAGTGCCGGACTTACAAAAGGTCATTGAAAGCGGGAGGGCATCCCACCGGGTGGATGCTCCCCTTACCTCGAACAGTATCTGATACCCCTTACCTCTGGTGGGGGGAAGTGTCAGACTTGAGCGAGGCCTTAACTAACAAAACCAAACACATCACGCAGTATCTGCCACCCCTTACCACTGGTGGGGGGAAGTAGCAGACTGACGCAACGTTTTCCCTACCTGATGCAATCTCAACGTCAAAAAATAGTCTTCAGTATTCTTCTAAACCAGCCCATGTATTCCTTTCAATAAAACCTTTAACAACACCCCATATCGACTTTTTACATTTGACTTGATCATGCACTGACAGCATTGTATGATCATCAACAGTTCTTACAAGGCAATAGTGCATTTAGACATTGAAACTATCGGCATATGGAATGCCAGCATTAACACTAGTTACACCTATGGAATACAATTCACCCGTTTCACGCATCTCTTGGTTTTCAGTCACCTTAGACACTTTGGGTCCCACGGAAGCCAATAATTGCACAGCTAAATAAATAGTAAGTGTCTGATTGCCTTCATTATTGGTTAACCAATCGTTGAAAGACATATTTTCAGTTTTCCGCGCTGCATGAAATTCCAAAAAGAATATCGATTTTGAAAAAAAAAAAAAAAAAATCATGCGAAATAGCGTATCGACATTAATTGGAAGTATTGTCTGTTCTAATTGACGGCCTTCATGTGTTGATGAGCATTCAGCTGTCACAATAAATGGAACAATGTATCGCAAGTGAAAGCACTACGCACATTCGCGCGTACTAAATCTCACACAGAACAAAATACCAATTTTTTCTGTTGATGCTGTTGCTGTTGTAATGCTGGATGCATATGCTGATGCTGTTGCAATGGGGGTGTGATAACGCCAGGTGGTAGCATAGACGGAATGAACTTAACGGCACTGGTATTTCTGGGCGTACTCGGTACAATAAGATGCTCAAAATGTTCACGTATCCACTCACGGTAGTCAATTACATCATCGGTTACCCGTATTATTCGTCCTAGGATGGTACGCTCAGCGCAATTACTACCGTATTCGTTGAGTGGACTCACAGCATTCGCCAACAACATATATGCATATTCAAATGCTTGTTTTACCTGTAATGCACCATAGGAGCTACGTCCAATATCATTACCCGGCGTCAGTGGATCTTCAATACATAATAATGATGGACGATGTCCGTCAATCATTTCACGTTGCAGGTCTTCTTTTGGTAAATAACGTCCGCCATTTTTTATCGAAATGCCAATTTTCATATAATTGAACTTACGCCCATAAAATTCAAAAAAAAAAAAACTCCAACAACAGTACACCTAAATTGGCCTTATCATGGTCTATTTGATGCGGATGTAATTGTAGGAAACTTATACACATTAATATTAATGAGTAAGAGGAAATGCCACCGGTAGGAACTTCATTGAGATCACGCTGTAACAAAAATTGCTTCAGCACGAGCACCAGTTTCGCTAACACTGGATAATCTTGTTTAAATTTCTTAACTAGTTCGGCCGAGTGTACACCCGATTGCATATTAAAGGATATATCTACTCTTACTTGCGATCTGTGAGCTTTATGATGGGCACAGACGCTTTGTCAAGTACGCGCACTGAATGTGGTTCGGCAATTCCGCGCGCAATCAGTGCTGTTTCGAGAGTTCGCAGTGGGGCCTTTTCCCATAGTCCTAACACAACTAAATCAATATCCGATGTGGGCAGAAATAGGCCCGTACGAAATGAGCCAAATATTTCCACAATCGCTTTCGGCCAGATTGAGTGTACCACCGCTTCTAGGTGCTGTACAACTTCATTGCGTATAGCATGCTCGGTGGGGTGGGCAATACATAATTATAAAATTGTTCGATTTCCTGATGTAAACCAACAATTCCGCGTCCATATTCAAAACTTGGCACTCGCCAGGGGCAACCTTTGTACTTTACTACTAATTTATCCATATATCTGCTGAGGTTAAATGTGCTTACCTTATTATCTACCATACGTCCAATTTTCCTACGTGATGGATTATAATAACTTGGACGATCGTGAGATGGCATTTTTGTATTGATTGTTGTATCACCTACACCACCACCACCAACTGGTGTTGTAGCTGTTGTAATATAGTCGTTGTTTGGTGTTGAATCAATTGAGTTGTTGCTGGATGTATTACCACTACTATTTGTGCCACTACTACCGTTATTATTATTATTATTATGATTGTATATTGAATTTCGCAATCCTACGTTACCAACCTGCAGTGTAGAGAATCCCGATCGCGTGCACTTAAAGATGCGCCGTTTAATTTACTATTACCACCACTATGTAATTGTTGTCATTGTTGACTTTGTTGTTCTAACAATTGGCTCATATCATGCGCTGTGGTCTCCCAAATTTTACACCATGTGCGTAATGCTGGACCCTCCTGTTCCTCTTGAAACCAGCCAACAAAAGGATCCATTCAAAACAGTCTTCCTTCTCACAGAACAGAAATCGTATTGGCGCGCAATCCAACCAAAGATTTCGCGTCGTCGTCCACTTGCGAAAGATTGCGCGTGAAAAACACCTATTATTTTATTAGTAAATGTGTGTACCATTCTGCGTAATGAAATTGTAGTATCATCGCAGTTTGCCAGTGAACCACCCAATTTGTAGCTGTGAACCTGAAATGAAATAAAAGAATACAAAATTAGGAAAATTTATAAAAATATAAAAAGGGAACGATACTAGTATACTTACCCAGCACATTTTTTCTTCATAAAGAAAATTCATTCAAAAATGTCGGTATACTCATTTCCATGAATGAATGACATTTTTGAATGAACGAATCAAGGTTGCCACTCGATGACATTTGCTTGTGTCTTTCCTTACGCCGTGAACACATTGCGCGCGACCCCATGGGATCACAAAGCGGATCCGCGGTATCCAACAACTAGAGTGTTAGGACCCGAACAACCACTCGAGACCGAAATGATTTTCGACTTTATTTGCATGGTTTTCTTTGTTGACGGGTTAGTGAAAAATCAAAATGTCAAGCATAAACAAAATATGTCCCGAGACATGTTCAGGATAGAAACTGTTTTTGTGTTTTTTTTTTGAAGTTCTGACACAGTTTCGTCAGTCCTTTTAGCCTGGAACCCAAAAAAAGTCCTACGCGGACCAGGGAGGTGCCCGACACACCGTACCAACCGCCATGGTTCGGGACACACAAAAAAAAAAAAAAACCAAACAACCAAAAAAAGGAAAAAACTTTGTCCATTCACCGTCCAACAATTACCATTTATTTGTTCAAAATTACATTCACACACCACCAAAGCCAGAAACCGACTTGATCCCGCTTACTGCGAGCTATGCTTTCGCTGGCGATGCAACCCCAGCGAGGAAGCCGAGGGGTATCGCCTCCCGCAGCTGCACTTATAGGGTGCGAAACCCATGTGGAGGTTGAGGTGGGCCTTCAATGTCGTAAAGCAGCTGAGCGTGTGCCCACACACCCGGCACACAAATTGCTGGCCGCCCGCGGAGTCTGCGCGCACCCAAAAGACCCCTCATAACCCCGATAAAAGCGGGTGTACCACGAGAGTCCCTCGTCATAATACCGCACCTTCAAGATTATACGGTTGTAGTTTCGTGGCACATTCAAGAATGTGACGCGAAGATTGGGACGAATTTCGAACGATGCCCTGAAACGAAAAGGAAAGAGAGTGGTATAATTATATTATGGAAGATGATCCCATAACCAAAAAAAAGGGACTACAACCCACATACTCACATGCTTTTTCTCCTTGGGTGAAACTTGCCACTTCGCTTGTCACGCTATAAATGCCGGTTATGTGCACAGACTCAGCGAGTATAACAACACAAATATACGATGCTGCCAGACAAACAGCAGCAAATGAGTAACATCAAAAGCGCTGATCACATGAACAGCGGTCGACGACAAGCCGAATTTCACAAAACAAAATACCAAAAAAAAAAAAAAAATGATTCCTTCTACAAATTTTTCTCTTCGTCCAAAACGAAGATTTATTTCTTTATTTTTTCTTTACATATCACACAATTTGCTGTTCAAACATTTTTTTTGTGGCGGGCAGAAAAGTTGTCGGTTTTTTAGCACCAACAATACAAATAACAATGACTCGCAAGATCCCACATGATACACTCTCTACCCGGTTCGGTACCAAAATGTGAGTACCAAGCAACTTAAATGTCAATTTTTCTGTAGCACTAGTATGCCTGACGAGCTGAAGCGCTACCGGATGACACAAAACAGAATAAGGCACTAATGACCCAGGCACATAACGTGCGGGGAAAGAAGCAACGCACATAACGTACGCGAGATGAATACTCTCGTAGGCTTTTAGACAGGTTTTCACCCTACTCACGCGCGAAATTTCAAAAGCGCCGATAATAGAATTGGAGCTTACTCGCCACCAAAAGCGTGACACAGTCATAACAACTCAACGAGTTTCCTTTATTTTCTTCCACACTCTCAATAGAATGACTCGTTACGCTTCGCTAAGAAGGAGGACTGAGCGCCAGGCCGCTCGCTATCCAAAGCCGTGCCACTTATGCGACGCGAAACACCCCATTAGGTCATGCCCGATATACCGCGCGAAGTCGCCGCTGCAACGACTGCGCGAGATTATAAAGGCCAAGTACTGCCAAAACTGCCTTTCAATGGTACATCGTGCCAAAGACTGCACTAGCAAAGGAAGGTGCCGAAGATGTGGTAGCAATCATCATACCACGCTGCACCTTTCCATGGAGGACTTGTCGTCCGAGCCAGAGCCGCCGAAGAGCTGGTACCAGCTAGTCATGGAAGAAGAGGGAGAAGGTTATGAGCGGATGCATACGATGGAAGAGGTGGACGACGGGACGATGGATGAGGCGCTGTCTCTCCACGCGTCCGAGTCGGCCTTTACAGAAGAACCACAACTGCCATCCGGGAGTGGAGCGGGCTCCCATATAGTAAATTCCGACACTAGGGGATCGGACCCACGGCCGTTCCGACCCCTATTAGCACACGAACGACGAGGAAGAAGTGGAGCGGAATCACGGCCGTTCCGCCCACCTACGCAACAACGCACGCAAGCACAACGACCAACGCGCGATCGTAGACTGGCCCCTCGGCCGCGCCAGCTACACGAGATACGACACGTGAAGGAAGACCATCGAGACGGTAGACTGGCCACTCGGCCGCGCCAGCTACCCCAACACAGTTCCTTCCGGAACGGGGTCATTCCGGCCCGCGCCTCAGCCGGCCCAACTCTTCTTCCCATGGCTGCTCTGGCGCCAACTGCGATCGTGAAGGTGGAAGCCGGAGGGCGTCTGCACCTCATTCGTGCACTCATAGACGCATGTTCCCCCCGCACAACGATCGACCGCAGGCTGGCGCGAGAGTTAGCACTGCCGACAACCAACGCCAACGGCGAAACAGGCTGTTTCATTCGTTTCAGAGGCAAACATGGGCAGAGTAAGACGGTGACGACTCACGCAGTCTGCGTCCACGAGTTCAGGCGCGTCAGTCCAACTTACAACGTCGACCCCAGCGTCGCGGCTCCTTACGAGCACATCCGTCTTGCGGACCCCCACTTTTATGCGTCCACCCCAATTCGCCTCGTTCTAGGCGGCGACGTCTACGCCGAAATCATGACGTCGGGCACATTGCCACCATCCTTCGGATCGCTGCTCGCGCAGAGCACGATCTTCGGGTGGGTACTCTCGGGGACCCACCCGATCTGATATACCTCAATGGCTATTTAGAGTTAGTTAGCTGATGATAAGCTTATACATGTAAATTGTACTTTTCTCGAAATAAATGAAGTTTATATAAATGGCAAGAAATATATGTTACGGTTTCCATTAATTTTCTATCGTCCTAGCTCTAGGTCACGGCGGAGGCAAGGAGGATGCCGTCGCGCCGTCCGGAGCGCACCGTATAATTTAAAATCTAGTTTTAAGACAAATCGTGGTCGGGCCGCTCGGGCGGAGTCTGAGCTGTTGCGTATCGCAAGGGGGCCGGCATGTTTAGGCCCGAAGCCTAAATTCATATCAACTCGCGCCACCCTAATAGCACCCCTTTATCGACCACTGGTTCGCCCACATGCATGTATGTGTGTGCATAGGTAGGGTTATGTTGTCCGTACACATATACATGCATGCCGGTACAACTATGTGGGGAAGCTTCCCCTTAAAACCGGAGACTTTTTCCGCGGTTCAACGGTTGTCCTCGACAAGGCAACCGTCTACTTTTCCAGCGATCGTTGAGCGAACCAGAGCTAACACTGTCCGAGGAGCCCCGCCACATTTTATTACAAAGGTAAATTATTGTACTAATTTTAATTTTCACTTCAAATAAAATCATTATTATAACGAGAAATCTCTCTCGCCTCCTTTTCTTTTCTTTTAAATTTAACCCAAACGCAATTGTGGTGCCTCCACTCCGTTGCCGAGTTTGCGACACACCACAATTGAGCCCCCAAATGATCCCGAAAAAGTCCCCAAATGACGCCGACGAGATCCCGGACGGATCCCGAAAACCATCCAGAAATGATGCCGGAAGAGCCCCCAAATGATCCCGAAAAAGTCCCCAAATGACCCCGACGAGATCCCGGGCGGATCCCGAAAACCATCCAGAAATGATCCCGAAAAAGTCCCCAAATGACCCCGACGAGATCCCGAACTGATCCCGAAAACCATCCAGAAATGATGCCGAATGATCCCGTATTAGTCGCGAAAAAGTCCCGAAATGACCCCGACGGGATGCCGGACGAATCCCGAGAGGCAATCCAGAAATGATGCCTAAAGGGACCCAAAATAACCCCGAAAAAGTCCCGTAATGATCCCGGAAACCATCAAGAATTTATCTCTCGAAGGTACGCAAATGATCCCGAAAGTAACCCGACGGGATCCCGGACGGATCCCGAAAACCATCCAGAAATGATGCCAGAAGGGTCCCCAAATGATTGCGAAATAGTCCCGAAATGATTCCGGAATAGTCCCGAAAATGTCCCTAAATAACCCCGACGGGATCCCGGACGGATCCCGAAAACTATACAGAAATGATCCCGGAAGAGTACCAAAATGATCCCGAAATAGTCCCGAAAAAGTCCCGAAATTACCCCGGCGTAATCCCGGACCGATCCCGAAAACCATTCAGAAATGATCCCGGAAGGGTCTCGATATGACCCTTACGGGATTACAAATACGGTGAAGCTAATTATAAAACCATGTTAATAAGGCAGCAGACGCATTGGAGCGAATAAAAAGTTACATAGAAACATACAGGTAAAGCTAATAAAAGCGTGCTAATAAAAACAATTGATGGAGGGCGGATGGCGGGAGTAGAGTAGAGGACCACTGATCGTTCCTCCAAAATTGTCTAGATCTCGTTCTGTATGTACCAGATACCAAAAACTATTGATTTAAGAGAAAATTTATATTAAGTTATAACAATTTAAAGATTTTACACCAGAGGGGGATAAAGGGGGGGGGCGGAGGGTGTCACTGCTCACTTTGTAAGTCCTCGACTTATTTGACCACTTGAGTCTGTGATCTTGGTGAAAGCCAGTATACGTAAAGTTATAATGTGTAAAAATTATTAAAAAGTAATTGCTCGAAGGGGTCGTGGGACCCCCACCCCTCTTTCCATGTTCGAAAAAAATTTCGCTAGTAGAATACTGTCTGTGTACCAAATTTCATCAAAATCCGTGTACCCATTCTGGCGTGATTCAGTCGCAAAGACGAAAAAATATAATAATTAAATTATAACTGTTCCAAGGGGGCGGCGACCACGCCCCTTTTCAAAAATATATAGCTAGTAGATCCTTCTAGACTATTGGCTATATGTGTGCAAAATTTCATACAAATCGGTCCAGCCGTTCTTGCGTGATTGAGTCACAAAGACAAACGTCTGGACAAACATCTTCACATCCAAACTTTCCCATTAATAATATACTAGCCTTTACCCGCGGCCCCGTCCGCAAGGAAAATTTTAAATATATGGGCTATTCGCGTTAGCCTGCTTTTTATCTGTTTAAAATTTTGTTTTCTGTCTAATGCATTTTATTTTTGTAATTGAGTAAAAAAAAGAACTAAATGAGCTGATAACCTGATAGGATCCCAAATGATCCCGAAATTATCCAGAAAAAGCTACGAAATGGCCCCCACGCTATCGCGGACGGATCCCGAAAACCATCCAGAAATGCCCCAAAAGCGTCTCCAAAAGTTCCCGAATAGTCCCAAAAAAAACCCGAAATGACATCGACACGATTCTAGACGTATCCAGAGACCCACACAGAAATGATCCCTGAAGGTGTTCCAAAATGATCCCGAAAACGTTCCGAAATGACCCTGACGGGCTCCCGAGCGGATCTCAAAAACCATCCAGAAAATATCCAGGAAGGGTCCCTAAATTATCCCGACATACTCCAGAAAAAGTTCCGAAATGGCTCCGAGGGGATCCACGACAGAACGCGAAAACCATACAGAAATGATTCCGGAAGGATCCCAAAATGATCCCGAAATAGTCCGGAAATGACCCAGATGGGATCCCGCACCGATCCAGAAATGATCCCGGAAGGGTGCAAAACTATCCCGGAAAAGTAACATAAAATCCCGAAATGGCTCCTACGGCATCCCGGACGGATCCAGGAATAATCTCGGAAGGGTCCCCAAATGATCCCAAAATAGTCCCGAAATGACCCTGATGGATCCGGCAAACCATCAAGAAATTATGCCGAAAGGGTCCCAAAATGATCCCGAAATAATACAGAAAAAGTCACGAAACGACCCCTAGAGGATCCCCAAATGATCTCGCATTATCCCCGAAAAGGTCCCGAAATAACCCAAACGGGATCCCGGACAAATCCCGAAAACCATCCAGAAATGATGCCGGAAGGAATCCCAAATGATTCCGAAAAGGTCCCGCATTGATTCGGACGGGATCCCGAACGGATACCGAAAATCATCCAGAAGTGATGCCGGAAAGGTCCTCAAATGATCACCTAATAGTCCCGAAATGACCCTTAAGTGGTCATGGACGGATCCCATAAACCATCCAGAAATGATCCTGATATAGACACGAAGAAGTCCCGAAATGACCCTGACGGGATCTTGAACGCACCCCTAAATGACCCTGACGGTATCCGGGACAGATCCCTAAATCCATCAAGAAATGATCTTGGGAGGGACCCCAAATGATCCCGAAAAAGTCCCGCAATGATTCCGACGGGATCCTGATCGGATACCGAAAACCATCCAGAAGTGATTCCGGAAAGGTCCTCAAATGATCACCTAATAGTCCCAAAATGACCCTGACGGCATCCCGGACAGATCCCGAAATCCATCCAGAAATGATCTTGGGATTGTCCCAAAATTATCCCGAAATAGTCTCGGAAAAGTCCAGAAATTACCCTGACGGGATCCCGGACGAATCCTGAAAACCAATCTTAAATGATGCCGAAAAAGTCCCGAAATGACCCTGATGGGACCCGGAAAGGATCCCGAAAACTAACCAGAAATGATGCCGGAAAGGTCCTCAAATGATCTCCCAATAGTTCCGAAAAGACCCTGACGGGATCCCGAACGGATCCCGACAACTATCCAGAAATGATACCGAAAGGGCCCGCAAATGATCCCGTATTAGTCGAGAAAAAGTCCCGAAATGACCCCGACGGGATGCCGGACGAATCCCAAAAACCATCCAGAAATGATGTCGGAAGGGACCCCAATGATCCCGAAAAAGTCCCGCAATTATTCCGACGGGATCCTGAACGGATACCGAAAACCATCCAGAAGTGATGCCGGAAAGGTCCTCGAATGCTCACCTAATAGTCCCAAAATTACCCTGACGGCATCCCGGACAAATCCCGAAATCCATCCAGAAATGATCTTGGGAAGGTCCAAAATGATCCCGAAATAGTCTCGGAAAAGTACCGAAATTACCCTGACGGGTTCCCGGACGAATACCGAAAGCCATCCTTAAATGATCCCGAAAAAGCCCCGAAATGACCCTGACGGGATCCCGAAAGGATTCCGAAAACTATCCAGAAATGATGCCGGAAAGGTCCTCAAATTATCCCCTAATAGTCCCGAAATGACCGTGACGGGATCCCGAACGGATCCCGACAACTATCCAGAAATGATGCTGAAAGGGCCCGCAAATGATCCCGTATTAGTAGAGAAAAAGTCCCGAAATAACCCCAACGGGATCCCGGACGAATCCCAAAAACCATCCAGAAATGATGCCGGTAGGTATCCCAAATGATCCCGAAATAATCCCGAAATGACCTCGTCGGCATCCCGGACGGATACCGAAAATTATCCAGAAATGATGCCGGAAAGGTCCACAAATGATTCCCTAATAGTCCCGAAATTACCCTGACGGGATCCCGGACGGATCCCGAAAACCATCCAGAAATGATGCCGAAAGGGTTCCCAAATGATCCCGTATTAGTCGCGAAAAAGTCCCGAAATGTCCCCGACGGCATCCCGGACGGATCCCGAAAACCATCCAGAAATGATGCCGGAAGAGCCCCAAATGATCCCGAAAAGGTTCCCAAATGACCCCGACGAGATCCCGGACGGATACCGAAAACCATCCAGAAATGATGCCGGTAGGTACCCCAAATGATCCCGAAATAGTCCCGAAATGACCCGTCCGGATCCCGGACGGATCCCGAAAACTATTCAGAAATGATGTCGAAAGGGTCCCCAAATGATCCCGTATTAGTCGAGAAAAAGTCCCGAAATGACCCCGACATACTCCAGAAAAAGATCCGAAATGGCTCCGAGGGAATCAACGACGGATCGCGAAAACCATACAGAAATGATTCCGGAAGGATCCCAAAATGATCCCGAAATAGTCCGGAAATGACCCAGATGGGATCCCGCACAGATCCAGAAATGATCCCGGAAGGGTCCAAAAACTATTCCGGAAAAGTAACAAAAAATCCCGAAATGGCTCCTACGGCATCCCGGACGGATCCAGAAATGATCTCGGAAGGGTCCCCAAATGATCCCAAAATGATCCCGAAATGACCCTGATGGATCCGGCAAACCATCAAGAAATTATGCCGGAAGGGTCACCAAATGATCCCGAAATAAAACAGAAAAAGTCACGAAACGACCCCTAGAGGATCCCCAAATGATCCCGTATTAGCCCCGAAAAAGTCCCAAAATGACCCTGACGGGATCCCGAAAGGATTCCGAAAACAATCCAGAAATTATGCCGCAAAGGTCCTCAAATGATCCCCTAATAGTCCCGACCGTGACGGGATCCCGACAACTACCCAGAAATGATGCCGAAAGGGTCCGCAAATGATCCCGTATTAGTCGAGAAAATGTCCCGAAATGATCACGACGGGATCCCGGACGAATCCCAAAAACCATCCAGAAATGATGCCGATAGGTATCTCAAATGATCCCGAAATAGTCCCGAAATGACCTCGTCGGCATCCCGGACGGAACCCGAAAATTAACCAGAAATGATAACGGAAAGGTTCCCAAATGATCCCCTAATAGTCCCGAAATCACCCTGATGGGATCCCGAAAACCATACAGAAATAATGCCGAAAGGGTTCACAAATGATCCCGTATTAGTCGCGAAAAAGTCCCGAAAACCATCCAGAAATGATGCCGAAAGGGTTCCCAAATGATCCCGTATTAGTCGCGAAAAAGTCCCGAAATGACCCCGACGGGATCCCAGACGGATCCCGAAAACCATCCAGAAATGATGACGGAAGAGCTCCAAAATGATCCCGAAAAAGTCCCCAAATTACCCCGACGAGATCCTGGACGGATCCCGAAAACCATCCAGAAATGATGCCGGAAGAGCCCCCAAATGATCCCGAAAAAGTCCCCAAATGACCCCGACGAGATCCAGGACGGATCCCGAAAACCATCCAGAAATGATGCCCGAAGAGCCCCCAAATGATCCCGAAAAAGTCCCCAAATTACCCCGACGAGATCCCGGACGGATCCCGAAAACCATCCAGAAATGATCCCGAAAAAGTCCCCAAATGACCCCGACGAGATCCCGAACTGATCCCGAAAACCATCCAGAAATGATGCCGAATGATCCCGTATTAGTCGCGAAAAAGTCCCGAAATGACCCCGACGGGATGCCGGACGAATCCCGAGGACCATCCAGAAATGATGCCTAAAGGGACCCAAAATAACCCCGAAAAAGTCCCGTAATGATCCCGGAAACCATCAAGAATTTATCTCTCGAAGGTACGCAAATGATCCCGAAAGTAACCCGACGGGATCCCGGACGGATCCCGAAAACCATCCAGAAATGATGCCGGAAGGGTCCCCAAATGATTGCGAAGTAGGCCCGAAATGATTCCGGAATAGTCCCGAAAATGTCCCTAAATAACCCCGACGGGATCCCGGACGGATCCCGAAAACTATACAGAAATGATCCCGGAAGGGTACCAAAATGATCCCGAAATAGTCCCGAAAAAGTCCCGAAATTACCCCGGCGTAATCCCGGACCGATCCCGAAAACCATTCAGAAATGATCCCGGAAGGGTCTCGATATGACCCTTACGGGATTACAAATACGGTGAAGCTAATTATAAAACCATGTTAATAAGGCAGCAGACGCATTGGAGCGAATAAAAAGTTACATAGAAACATACAGGTAAAGCTAATAAAAGCGTGCTAATAAAAACAATTGATGGAGGGCGGATGGCGGGAGTAGAGGAGAGGACCACTGATCGTTCCTCCAAAATTGTCTAGATCTCGTTCTGTATGTACCAGATACCAAAAACTATTGATTTAGGAGAAAATTTATATTAAGTTATAACAATTTATAGATTTTACACCAGAGGGGTAGATAAAGGGGGGGCGGGCGGAGGGTGTCACTGCTTACTTTGTAAGCCCTCGACTTATTTGACGCCTTGAGTCTGTGATATTGGTGAAGGCCAGTATACGTAAAGTTATAATGTGTAAAAATTATTGAAAAATAATTTCTCGAAGGGGTCGTGGGACCTCCGCCCCTCTTTCCATGTTCGAAAAAAATTTCGCTAGTAGACTACTGTCTGTGTCCCAAATTTCATCAAAATCCGTGTAGCCATTCTGGCGTGATTCAGTCGCAAAGACGAAAAAATATAATAATTAAATTATAACTGTTCCTAGGGGGCGGGGACCACGCCCCTTTTGAAAAATATATAGCTAGTAAATCCTTCCAGACTATTGTGCGCAAAAGTTCATCCAAATCGGTCCAGCCGTTCTTGCGTTATTGAGTCACAAAGACAAACGTCTGGACAAACATCCAAACATCCAAACATCCAAACATCTTAACATCCAAACTTTCCCATTTATAATATATATTAGATTAGATTAGACTAGCCTTTACCCGCGGCCCCGTCCGCAAGGAGAAAATAAAATATATGTGCTATTCACGTTAGCCTGCTTATCAAGTTGTCTGTTTAAAAATTTTTTCTGTCAATGTATTTTATTTTTTAATACAGTAAAAAAAAAAAAAACTAACTGAGCTGATGGGCACGCTTACATGAATAGTACAATACACTTTTTTCGAATTAAAAAAAATACATTTTGTTTCTAAGTTAAATTAATTGATATGACGGGGGTGAAAGAATTACTACTCATAGAACAAAGGAGTGAAACTACAATTAGCTAAAACCAAAAAGAAGTTTTTAAATAAAAGCAGTGTTGCTTTTTCGGGTATTTAGTTTGTTAAAATATTACAAAAATTTTAATTATAGTTGTAATAGTTCGTTACAGGATTCATTTAAAAATAGAACGAAAAAGCTGTGATATATTAAAGATAAAACATACCGAATTTTAATTACGAATAATTTGCCGTAAATCCACGGCCATGTGTGCTGAATTATCGGTTTCGAAGAGACCTAAAATGATCCCGGAAGTGTCCCTAAATGACACCAAATAGTCACGAAATGATGCCGACGGGATCCTGGACAAATCTCGAAAACTATCCAGAAATGATGCCGGAAGGGTCCCAAAATAATCCCGAAGTAGTCACGAAAAGTCCCGAAATGACCCTGACGGGATCCCGGACGGATCCCGAAAACCATTCAGATTTGATTCCTGAATGGTCCGCAAATGATCCCGATATAGTCCCAAAAAGTCGCGATATGACCCCGTCGGGATCCCGAACGGATCCCTAAAACTATCCAGAAATGATGCCGGAAAGGTCCCCAAATAACCCCCTAATAGTCCCGAAATTACGCCGACGGAATCCCGGACGGATCCGGAAACTATCCAGAAATGATGCCGGAGGAGACCCCAAATGATCCCGCTAAAGTCCCAAAATGACCTCGACAGGGTCCCGGACGGATCCCGTAAATCATCCAGAAATGATGCCGGTAGGTACCCCAAATGGTCCCGATATGACCCCGTCGGGATCCCGAACGGATCCCTAAAACTATCCAGAAATGATGCCGAAAGGGTCCCCAAATGATCCTGTATTAGTCGAGAAAAAGTTCCGAAATGACTCCGACGGGATCCCGGACGGATCCCGAAAACCATCTAGAATTGATACCGGAAGGTACCCCAAATGATGCCGAAATAGTCCCGAAATGACATCGACGGGATCCCGGACGGATCCCGAAAACCATCTAGAAATGATGCCGGAAGAGACCCCAAATGATCCCGCAAAGGTCCCAAAATGACCCCGACAGGATCCCGGACGGATCCCGAAAACCATCCAGAAATGATGCCGGAGGAGACCCCAAATGATCCCGCTAAAGTCCCAAAATGACCCCAACAGGGTCCCGGACGGATCCCGTAAACCATCCAGAAATGATGCCGGAAGAGACCCCAAATCATCTCGCAAAAGTCCCAAAACGACCCCGACAGGATCCCGGACGGATCTCGTAAACCATACAGAAATGATGCCGGAAGAGACCCCAAATGATCCCGCAAAAGTCTCAAAATGACCCCGACAGGATCCTGGACGGATCCTGAAAACCATCCAGAAATGATGCCCGAAGAGATCCCAAATGATCCCGCAAAAGTCCCAAAATGACCCCGACAGGATCCCGGACGGATCCCAAAAACCATCCAGAAATGATGCCGGAAGAGACCCCAAATGATCCCGCAAAAGTCCCAAAATGACCCCGACAGGATCCCGGACGGATCCCGAAAACCATCCAGAAATGATGCCGGAATGGACCCCAAATGGTCCCGAAATGACACCGACGGGATCCCGGACGGATACCGAAAACCATCCAGAAATGATGCCGGCAGGTACCCCAAATTATCCCGAAATAGTCCCGAAATGACCCTGACGGAATCGCGGACGGATTCCGAAAACCATCCAGAAATGATGCCGATAGGGTCCCAAAATGATCCTGTATTAGTCGAGAAAAAATTCCGAAATGACTCCGACGGGATCCCGGACGGATCCCGAAAACCATCCAGAAATGATGCCGGAGGAGACCCCAAATGATCCCGCTAAAATCCCAAAATGACCCCGACAGGGTCCCGGACGGATCCCGTAAACCATCCAGAAATGATGCCGGAAGAGACCCCAAATGATCCCGCTAAAATCCCAAAATGACCCCGACAGGGTCCCGGACGGATCCCGTAAACCATCCAGAAATGATGCCGGAGGAGACCCCAAATGATCCCGCTAAAGTCCCAAAATTACCCCGCCAGGGTCCCGGACGGATCCCGTAAACCATCCAGAAATGATGCCGGAAGAGACCCCAAATGATCCCGCAAAAGTCCCAAAATGACCCCGACAGGATCCCGGACGGATCCCGTAAACCATCCAGAAATGATGCCGGAAGAGACCGCAAATGATCCCGCAAAAGTCCCAAAATGACCCCGACAGGATCCCGGACGGATCCCGTAAACCATCTAGAAATGATGCCGGAGGAGACCCCAAATGATCCCGCAAAAGTCTCAAAATGACCCCGACAGGATCCCGGACGGATCCCGTAAACCATCCAGAAATGATGCCGGAAGAGACCCCAAATGATCCCGCAAAAGTCCCAAAATGACGCCGACGGGATCCCGGACGGATCCCGTAAACCATCCAGAAATGATGCCGAAAGGTTCCCCAAATGATCCTGTATTAGTCGAGAAAAAGTTCCGAAATGACCCCGACGGGATCCCGGATGGATCCCGAAAACCATCTAGAAATGATGCCGGAAGGTACCCCAAATGATGCCGTAATAGTCCCGAAATGACATCGACGGGATCCCGGACGGATCCCGAAAACCATCCAGAAATGATGCCGGAAGAGACCCCAAATGATCCCGCAAAAGTCCCAAAATGACCCCGACAGGATCCCGGACGGATCCCGAAAACCATCCAGAAATTATGCCGGAATGGACCCCAAATGGTCCCGAAATGACACCGAAGGGATCCCGGACGGATCCCGAAAACCATCCAGAAATGATGCCGGAAGAGACCCCAAATGATCCCGCAAAAGTCCCAAAATGACCCCGACAGGATCCCGGACGGATCCCGAAAACCATCCAGAAATGATGCCGGAATGGACCCCAAATGGTCCCGAAATGACACCGACGGGGTCCCGGACGGATCCCGTAAACCATCCAGAAATGATGCCGGAAGATACCCCTAATGATCCCGAAATAGCCCCGAAATGGTCCCGACGGGATCCCGGACGGATCCCTAAAACCATCCATGAATGATTACGGATAGGACCCAAACTGACCCCGAAAAAGTCCCGTAATGATCCCGGAAACCATCAAGAATTTATCTCTCGAAGGTACGCAAACGATCCCGAAAGTACCCCGACGGGATCCCGGACGGATCCCGAAAACCATCCAGAAATGATGCCGGAAGGGTCCCCAAATGATAATAGTCCCGAAATGATTCCGGAATGCTCCCGAAAATGTCCCAAAATAACGCCGACGGGATCCCGGACGGATCCCGAAAACTATACAGAAATGATCCCGGAAGGGTCCCAAAATGATCCCGAAATAGTCCCGAAAAAGTCCCGAAATTACCCCGGCGTAATCCCGGACCGATCCCGAAAACCATCCAGAAATGATCCCGGAGGGTCTCGATATGACCCTTACGGGATTACAAATAAGGTGAAGCTAATTATAAAACCATGTTAATAAGGCAGCAGGCGCATTGGAGCGAATAAAAAGTTACATAGAAACATACAGGTAAAGCTAATAAAAGCGTTCTAATAAAAACAATTGATGGAGGGCGGATGGCGGGAGTAGAGGAGAGGACCACTGATCGTTCCTCCAAAATTGTCTAGCTCTCGTTCTGTATGTACCAGATACCAAAAACTATTGATTTAAGAGAAAATTTATATTGAGTTATAACAATTTATAGATTTTACACCAGAGGGGGAGATAAAGGGGGGGGGGCGGGCGGAGGGTGTCACTGCTTACTTTGTAAGCCCTCGACTTATTTCACCCCTTGAGTCTGTGATATTGGTGAAGGCCAGTATACGTAAAGTTATAATGTGTAAAAATTATTGAAAAATAATTTCTCGAAGGGGTCGTGGGACGCCCACCCCTCTTTCCATGTTCGAAAAAAATTTCGCTAGTAGACTACTGTCTGTGTCCCCAATTTCATCAAAATCCGTGTAGCCATTCTGGCGTGATTCAGTCGCAAAGACGAAAAAATATAATAATCAAATTATAACTGTTCCAAGGGGGCGGCGACCACGCCCCTTTTCAAAAATATATAGCTAGTAGATCCTTCTAGACTATTGGCTATATGTGTGCAAAATTTCATCCAAATCGGTCCAGCCGTTCTTGCGTGATTGAGTAACAAAGACAAACGTCTGGACAAACATCCAAACATCCAAACATCTTCACATCCAAACTTTGCCATTTATAATATACTAGCCTTTACCCGCGGCCCCGTCCGCAAGGAGAAAATAAAATATATGTGCTATTCACGTTAGCCTGCTTATCAAGTTGTCTGTTTAAAAATTTTTTCTGTCAATGTATTTTATTTTTTAATACAGTAAAAAAAAAGAACTAACTGAGCTGATGGGCACGCTTACATGAATAGTACAATACACTTTTTTCGAATTAAAAAAAATACATTTTGTTTCTAAGTTAAATTAATTGATATGACAGGGGTGAAAGAATTACTACTCATAGAACAAAGGAGTGAAACTACAATTAGCTAAAACCAAAAAGAAGTTTTTAAATGAAAGCAGTGTTGCTTTTTCGGGTATTTAGTTGGTTAAAATATTACAAAAATTTTAATTATAGTTGTAATAGTTCGTTACAGGATTCATTTAAAAATAGAACGAAAAAGCTGTGATATATTAAAGATAAAACATACCGAATTTTAATTACGAATAATTTGCCGTAAATCCACGGCCATGTGTGCTGAATTACCGGTTTCGAAGAGACCTAAAATGATCCCGGAAGTGTCCCTAAATGACACCAAATAGTAACGAAATGATGCCGACGGGATCCTGGACAAATCTCGAAAACTATCCAGAAATGATGCCGGAAGGGTCCCAAAATAATCCCGAAGTAGTAACGAAAAGTCCCGAAATGACCCTGACGGGATCCCGGACGGATCCCGAAAACCATCCAGATTTGATTCCTGAACGGTCCGCAAATGATCCCGATATAGTCCGAAAAAGTCCCGAAAAAACTCTGACGGGATCCCGGACAAATCCCGAAAATCGTCCAGAAATTATCCCGGAGGAGTCCCAAAATGATTCCGAAATAGTAGTCACGAAAAAGGCCCGAAATGACCCTGACGGGATCCCGAAAACCATCCAGAAATGACTCTGGAGGGATCCCCATATGATCCCGGAAAAGTCCACAAACCATCCAGAATTGATCTCTGAAGGTTCCGCAAATGATCCCGAAATAGTCCCGAAAGTCACGAAAAACTCAGACACATCCCGAAAATCATGAAGAAATTATCCTGGAAGGGTCCCAAAATTACCCCGAAATAACTCTGACGGGATTCCGGACAGATCCCGAAAATCATCCAGAACTGAGCTCTGAAACGTCCCCAAATAATCCAGAAATAGTCCGGAAAAAGTCCCGAAAAAACTCCGTTGGGATCCCGGACAGATCCCGAAAACCACCCAGAAATTATGCCGGAGGGGTCCCAAAATGATTCCGAAATAGTCCCGAAAAAGTCCCGAAATGACCTTGAGGGGATCCCAGACCGATACCGAAAACCATCCAGAATTGATCTCTAAAGGGTCCGCAATTTATCGCAGATAAAGTCGCGAAAAAACTACGAAGGGATCCCGAACAGATCCCGAAAATCATAGAGAAATTATCCCGGAAGGGTTCCAAAATGATCCCGAAATAGTCCCGAAAATGCGCGAAATAACCCTGACGGGATCCCGGACGGATCCCGAAAACCACCCAGAAATGATCTTTAAGGGCAACTGACCCTGAAATAGTCGTGAAAAAGTCCCGAAATTACCCCGACGGGATCCCGAAAACCATCCAGAAATTATCCCTGAAGGATCCCCAAATGATCCAATAACAGTCTCGAAACTCCCTGACATTTTCCCGAAAAAGTAAAAAAATAAACCCGACGGGATCTCGGACGGATCCCGAAAATGATCCAGAAATGATGCCGGAAGGGACCCCAAATGATCCCGAAAAATTCCCGAAATTCCCCCGATGGGATCCCGGACGGATCCCGGACCATCCAGAAATGATGCCGGCTGGTACCCCAAAATGATCCCGAAATAGGCCAGAAATGACCCCGTCGGGATCCCGGACGGATCCCCAAAAGTATACAGAAATGATGCTGGAAGGTGAAATGATCCCCTTAAAGAAAGATGAAAAATGAAATGATCCCCTTATAGTTCCGAAATGATCCTGACGGGATTCCCGACGGATCCCGGAAACTATCCAGAAATGATGCCGGAAAGGTTCCCAAGTTATCCCCAAATAGTCCCGAAATTACCCTGACGGTATCCCG
Organism: Eurosta solidaginis; assembly: GCF_040869045.1. Lineage (NCBI taxonomy): Eukaryota > Metazoa > Arthropoda > Insecta > Diptera > Tephritidae > Eurosta > Eurosta solidaginis. The sequence continues at coordinate 209,730 of NW_027137054.1, read as the reverse complement.
GACGGATCACGAAAACCATCCGGAAATGATAGCGAAAGGGTCCCCAAATGATCCCGCATTAGTCGCGGGTTCCGAAATGACCCTGACGGGATCCCCGAAGGATCCCGGAAACTATCCAGAAATGATGCCGGAAAGGTTCCCAAGTTATCCCCAAATAGTCCCGAAATTACCCTGACGGTATCCCGGACGGATCACGAAAACCATCCGGAAATGATAGCGAAAGGGTCCCCAAATGATCCCGCATTAGTCGCGGGTTCCGAAATGACCCTGACGGGATCCCCGAAGGATCCCGGAAACTATCCAGAAATGATGCCGGAAAGGTTCCCAAGTTATCCCCAAATAGTCCCGAAATTACCCTGACGGTATCCCGGACGGATACCGAAAACCATCTAGAAAAGTGGCCGGAAGATACCCCAAATGATCCCGAAAAAGTCCTGAAATGATCCAGACGGGATCCCGGACGAATCCCGAAAACTATCCATATAGGTACCCCAAATGATCCCGAAATAGTCCCGAAATGACCCCGCCGGGATCACGGGCGGATCCCGAAAAAGTCCTGAAATGACCCCGACGGGATCCCGTACGGATCCCGAAAACCAACCAGAAATGATGCCGGTAGGTACCCCAAATGGTCCCGATATGACCCCGTCGGGATCCCGCACGGATCCTTAAAACTATCCAGAAATGATGCCGGAAAGGTCCCTAAATGATTAGTTAATAGTCCCGAAATTACGCCGACGGAATCCCGGACAGATCCGGAAACCATCCAGAAATAATGCCGGTAGGTACCCCAACTGGTCCCGATATGACCCCGTCGGGATCCCGAACGGATCCCTAAAACTATCCAGAAATGATGCCGAAAGGGCCCCAAATGATCCTGTATTAGTCGAGAAAAAGTTCCGAAATGACTCCGACGGGATCCCGGATGGATCCCGAAAACCATCTAGAAATGATGCCGGAAGAGACCCCAAATGATCCCGCAAAGGTCCCAAAATGACCCCGACAGGATCCCGGACGGATCCCGAAAATCATCCAGAAATGATGCCGGAGGAGACCCCAAATGATCCCGCTAAAGTCCCAAAATGACCCCGACAGGGTCCCGGACGGATCCCGTAAACCATCCAGAAATGATGCCGGAAGAGACCCCAAATGATCTCGCAAAAGTCCCAAAATGACCCCGACAGGATCCCGGACGGATCTCGTAAACCATCCAGAAATGATGCCGGAAGAGACCCCTAATGATCCCACAAAAGTCCCAAAATGACCCCGACAGGATCCCGGACAAATCCCGAAAACCATCCAGAAATGATGCCGGGAGAGACCCCAAATGATCCCGCAAAAGTCCCAAAATGACCCCGACAGGATCCCGGACGGATCCCGTAAACCATCCAGAAATGATGCCGGAAGAGAACCCAAATGATCCCGCAAAAGGCACAAAATGACCCCGACAGGATCCCGGACGGATCCCGTAAACCATCCAGAAATGATGCCGGAAGAGACCCCAAATGATCCCGAAAAAGTCCCAAAATGACCCCGACAGGATCCCGGACGGATCCCGAAAACCATACAGAAATGATGCTGGAAGAGACCCCAAATGATCCCGCAAAAGTCTCAAAATGGCCCCGACAGGATCCCGGACGGATCCTGTAAACCATCCAGAAATGATGCCGGAAGAGACCCCAAATGATCCCGCAAAAGTCCCAAAATGACCCCGACAGGATTCCGGACGGATCCCGAAAACCATCCAGAAATGATGCCGGAAGAGACCCCAAATGATCCCGCAAAAGTCCCAAAATGACCCCGACAGGATCCCGGACGGATACCGAAAACCATCCAGAAATGATGCCGGAATGGACCCCAAATGGTCCCGAAATGACACCGACGGGATCACGGACGGATACCGAAAACCATGCAGAAATGATGCCGGCAGGTACCTCAAATTATCCCGAAATAGTCCCGAAATGATCCCGTCAGGGTCGTGGACGCATTCCGAAAACCATCCAGAAATGATGCCGATAAGGTCCCCAAATGATCCTGTATTAGTCGAGAAAAAATTCCGAAATGACTCCGACGGGATCCCGGACGGATCCCGAAAACCATCTTGAATTGATACCGGAAGGCACCCCAAATGATGCCGAAATAGTCCCGAAATGACATCGACGGGATCCCGGACGGATCCCGAAAACCATCCAGAAATGATGCCGGCAGGTACCCCAAATTATCCCGAAATAGTCCCGAAATGACCCTGACGGGATCGCGGACGGATTCCTGAAACCATCCAGAAATGATGCCGATAAGGTCCCCAAATGATCCTGTATTAGTCGAGAAAAAATTCCGAAATGACTCCGACGGGATCCCGGACGGATCCCGAAAACCATCTAGAATTGATACCGGAAGGTACCCCAAATGATGCCGAAATAGCCCCAAAATGACCCCGACAGGGTCCCGGACGGATCCCGTAAACCATCCAGAAATGATGCCGGAAGAGACCCCAAATGATCCCGCAAAAGTCCCAAAATGACCCCGACAGGATCCCGGACGGATCCCGTAAACCATCCAGAAATGATGCCGGAAGAGACCCCAAATGATCCCGCAAAAGTCCCAAAATGACCCCGACAGGATCCCGGACGGATCCCGTAAACCATCCAGAAATGATGCCGGAGGAGATCCCAAATGATCCCGCAAAAGTCCCAAAATGACCGCGACAGCATCCCGGACATATCCCGTAAACCATCCAGAAATGATGCCGGAAGAGACCCCAAATGATCCCGCAAAAGTCCCAAAATGACCCCGACAGGATCCCGGACGGATCCCAAAAACCATCCAGAAATTATGCCGGAGGAGACCCCAAATGATCCCGCAAAAGTCTCAAAATGACCCCGACAGGATCCCGGACGGATCCCGAAAACCATCCAGAAATGATGCTGGAAGAGACCCCAAATGATCCCGCAAAAGTCCCAAAATGACCCCGACAGGATCCCGGACGGATCCCGGAAACCATCCAGAACTGATGCCGGAGGAGACCCCAAATGATCCCGCAAAAGTCTCAAAATGGCCCCGACAGGATCCCGGACGGATCCCGAAAACCATCCAGAAATGATGCTGGAAGAGACCCCAAATGATCCCGCAAAAGTCCCAAAATGACCCCGACAGGATCCCGGACGGATCCCGTAAACCATCCAGAAATTATGCCGGAAGAGACCCAAAATGATCCCGCAAAAGTCCCAAAATGACCGCGACAGGATCCGGACGGATCCCGTAAACCATCCAGAAATGATGCCGGAAGAGACCCCAAATGATCCCGCAAAAGTCCCAAAATGACCCCGACAGGATCCCGGACGGATCCCGTAAACCATACAGAAATGATGCCGGAAGAGACCCCAAATGATCCCGCATAAGTCCCAAAATGACCCCGACAGGATCCCGGACGGATCCCGTAAACCATCCAGAAATGATGCCGGAGGAGACCCCAAATGATCCCGCAAAAGTCTCAAAATGACCCCGACAGGATCCCGGACGGATCCCGAAAAGCATCCAGAAATGATGCTGGAAGAGACCCCAAATGATCCCGCAAAAGTCCCAAAATGACCCCGACAGGATCCCGGACGGATCCCGTAAACCATCCAGAAATGATGCCGGAGGATACCCCAAATGATCCCGCTAAAGTCCCAAAATAACCCCGACAGGGTCCCGGACAGAGCCCGTAAACCATCCAGAAATGATGCCGGAAGAGACCCCAAATTATCCCGCAAAAGTCCCAAAATGACCCCAACAGGATCCCGGACGGATCCCGTAAACCATCCAGAAATGATGCCGGAAGAGACCCCAAATGATCCCGCAAAAGTCCCAAAATGACGCCGACGGGATCCCGGACGGATCCCGTAAACCATCCAGAAATGATGCCGGAAGAGACCCCAAATGATCCCGCAAAAGTCCCAAAATGACCCCGACAGGATCCCGGACGGATCCCGTAAACCATCCAGAAATGATGCCGGAAGAGACCCCAAATGATCCCGCAAAAGTCCCAAAATGACCCCGACAGGATCCCAGACGGATCCCGTAAACCATCCAGAAATGGTGCCGGAAGAGACCTCAAATGATCCCGCAAAAGTCCCAAAATTACGCCGACGGGATCCCGGACGGATCCCGTAAACCATCCAGAAATGATGCCGGAAGAGACCCCAAATGATCCCGCAAAAGTCCCAAAATGACGGCGACGGGATCCCGGACAACCATCCAGAAATGATCCCGGAGGGTCTCGATATGACCCTTACGGGATTACAAATAAGGTGAAGCTAATTATAAAACCATGTTAATAAGGCAGCAAGCGCATTGGAGCGAATAAAAAGTTACATAGAAACATACAGGTAAAGCTAATAAAAGCGTGCTAATAAAAACAATTGATGGAGGGCGGATGGCGGGAGTAGAGGAGAGGAACACTGATCGTTCCTCCAAAATTGTCTAGATCTCGTTCTGTATGTACCAGATACCAAAAGCTATTGATTTAGGAGAAAATTTATATTGAGTTATAACAACTTATAGATTTTACACCAGAGGTTGAGATAAAGGGGGGGTGGGCGGGCGGAGGGTGTCACTGCTTACTTTGTAAGCCTTCGACTTATTTGACCCCTTGAGTCTGTGATATTGGTGAAGGCCAGTATACGTAAAGTTATAATGTGTAAAAATTATTGAAAAATAATTTCTCGAAGGGGTCGTGGGACCCCCACCCCTCTTTCCATGTTCGAAAAAAATTTCGCTAGTAGACTACTGTCTGTGTCCCAAATTTCATCAAAATCCGTGTAGCCATTCTGGCGTGATTCAGTCGCAAAGACGAAAGGGGGCGGTGACCACGCCCCTTTTGAAAAATATATAGCTAGTAGATCCTTCTAGACTATTGGCTATATGTGTGCAAAATTTCATCCAAATCGGTCCAGCCGTTCTTGCGTGATTGAGTCACAAAGACAAACGTCTGGACAAACATCCAAACATCCAAACATCCAAACATCTTCACATCCAAACTTTCCCATTTATAATATATATTAGATATTAGATATTAGATTAGATTAGATTAGATTAGATTAGATATTAGATTAGATTAGATTAGATTAGATATTAGATGGGAAAGTTTTGATGTTTGTATGTTTGTCCAGACATTTGTCTTTGTGACTCAATCACGCAAGAACGGCTCAACCGATTTGGATGAAATTTGGCACGCATATAGCCAATAGTCTAGAAGGATCTACTAGCTATATTTTTTTGATAAGGGGGGAGGTCCCCGCCCCCTAGGAACAGTTATAATTTAATTATTGTATTTTTTCGCCTTTGTGACTGAATCACGCCAGAACGGCTGCACGGATTTTGATGAAATTTGGAATACAGAAAATAGTCTACTAGCGAAATTTTTTCGAACATGGAAAGGGGGGTAGGGGACCCACGACCACCTTCGAACAAATACTTTTTAATAATTTTTACACATTATAACTTTACCTATACGGGCCTTCACCAATATTACATACTCAATGGGTCAAATAGGTCGAGGGCTTACATAATGAGCAGTGACACCCTCCATCCCCCCTCCCCCCTTCTCAACCCCTCTGATGTAAAATCTATAAATTGTTATAACTCAATATAAATGTTCTCATAAATCAGTAATTTCTGGTATCTGGCTCATACAGATGGAGATCTAAACAATTTTGGAAAAACGATCGGTGGTGCTCTCCGTCTCCTCCCGCCATCCGCCCTCCTTCAATTGTTTTTATTATCACGCTTTTATTAGCTTTACCTGTATGTTTCTTTGTAACTTTTTATTCGCTCCAACGCACCTGCTGCCTTATTAACATGGTTTTATAATTAGCTTGAACTTATTTGTATTCCCGTTAGGGTCATATCGAGAACCTTCCTACCACTTATGAACAAGTGGTATGATTTTGAGCTGGCTAACTTATATAAACGTAAGCTAAATCTTTACAAGATCAGCCTATCCACTGGAGAATGGTGTGAATATTATATTGCGAAACGCCAATATAAACGGCTAATTAAGATAAAAAAAAGCCAAGTACATGGAAAACAAAATCAACCATAGTGCTGGTGATAGTAAGGTCATGTGCAAAAACTTGAAAAATTCCATAAGCATGGTTAAAGAAAATAGTGGTATTAAAAAAATTAAAATAAACGACCAACTCTACACAGAGGAAAATGAAATAGCGCAGTCTTTGAATGACTATTTCATAGATAGTATATTGGAGATTAGCATGAATATTCCTACTTCTTTTAGTAATGAAGGTACTATAGATGAGCAAAATGGCCGTAATGTTTTTAAGTTTCAGAAAGTTTCCACTTCAGAGATAGTTGATATAGTAAGTAAGTTTAAAAATAAAATTGGAGGGAAGAAACTTGTGTCGGAAGGAGTCGTTAAAGATTCCATAACGTATACAGGTTTTTTCTATTCTCAGCTTGTTAATGAGAGCTTAGATAAAGGTCTCGTTCCTAGTTTATGGAAATCTTCTATAGTTGTGCCATTAGAAAAAGTGAAAAATACCATCAAAGCTGAGGAGATAAGACCTATTAACACGTTACAATGTGATGAAAAAATTTTGGAAACAGTGGTAAAAAATCAGCTGGTAAAATATTTAGAAGATAATGTAATTATTATACCTCAACAATCTGGTTTTCGAAAAAAACATTCATGTGAAAGTGCTTTGAATTTGGTTTTAGCTAACTGGAAAGAAGACTTAAGCAGGAAAAAACACATATTAGCTGTGTTTTTGGATTTAAAGCGTGCATTCGAGACGATCGACCAAAAATTAATGCTGAAAAAGCTTTCTTGCATTGGCGTTTCTGGTATAGAACTAAAATGGTTTCAAGACTTCCTAATTAACAGATACCAAAGAACAGTGATTGGAACGTCCGTATCGGATAAAAGGGAGGTACCTGTTGGTCTACCTCAAGGGTCTGTGCTGGCACCCATAATGTTCAATATATATATTAATGATATAACTAGCTCCATTAAGCACTGTGAAATAAAATTGTTTGCTGATGATACATTGCTGATGATAAGTGGGAACAATATTACTGAAATATATGCTAAGCTACAAGATCTTAACAGCGTATATGGTTGGTTATGCGTAAACAGACTAAAAGTGAATGTGAATAAAACGAAATTTATGGTTATATCTAGACGCAATTTTCAAAACAATGAGCTACAAAACTTAAATATAAATAACGAACTAATTGAAAAAGTCAGCATTATAAAATACTTGGGAATAAAAATAGATGATAAGCTGAATTTCAACGAGCACGTGGATTATACGGTAGGAAAAATAGCGGAAAAGTTATATTTTACACAACGAACCTGCAAATATTTAAATAGAAGGTATAAAATCATCGTCTACAGATCTATAATCGAACCTAATTTTATTTATTGCCCAACTATATTTTTCATCTTGCGAGATAGTCAGATATACAAGCTACAAAAGCAACAGAACCGCGCTATGAGATTCATTCTCAAAAAACGGTATGACACACCTATCAGAGACATGCTATGCTCTCTTAATTGGCTTAGCATTAGACAGCAACTTTTTTATTATACCATAAAATTTATTAAAAACATAATAGAAGGAACTTTGCCTGCGTATTTGAGGACTAATATAAAATATGTAAAAGATGTGCACTCTGTAAATACTCGTAATAAAAATGATTTTAATCTGCCGGCTTATAAAACTGAAGCAGACAAATGTAATCTGTATTATAAAGGTCTTAAATCATATAACGAACTACCGATTGATATTAAATCATGTCATTCCAATAAATTTAAACAAAAATTGTACAATTATTGCAGAACACTACCAATTTAGTGCTGGACAGGCGGACTTCCATAGCATCGATAGAAGTGCAGCGAAACTATACTGCTGTGTAGCGCCAAGACTTCCAAGCTCTTGTGCGCATACAAAAAAGGTTGCCGAAGCACATACTGAAACGCATCACTCGATTAACTCAGTGCATCGCCGTGCAGATGTTGCCTTCGCGCTTTACTAACATGCGTAAAATGCCTACATACTACATAATCACAACGCTTTGTTCGCATGATCTGGAAGTCTCCCATCCATAGTACTCCAAGGTAGGACATAGATGTAACTATTCTAGATTGCATAGTCCAGAAGATAATTATAAACATGTAAAATAGATTTAAGTTAGGCTTAGGAAAGCCGTAATAAATAAATACATTACATTACATTACATTACATCATTAGTGGAAGGCTTTCGGGATCCGTCCGGGATCCGGCCGGGGTCATGGGTCATTTCAGGACTTTTTCGGGATCATTTGGGGTACATTCCGACATCATTTCTAGATGGTTTTCTGGATTCGTTCGGGATCCCGTCGGGGTCATTTCAGGACTTTTTCGGGATCATTTCGGGTACCTTCCGGCATCATTTCTAGATGGTTTTCTGGATCAGTCAGGGATTCCGTCGGGGTCATTTCGAAACTTTTCGCCACTAATACGGGATCATTTGGGGACCCTTTCGCCATCATTTTTTATTTATTTATTTATTTATTATTTAAAGTCGACGACAAACTATGGTCGACTGCATAATATAAAAGATATATAAATATACAACTCAAAAGATAAAATTTAAGATATATCGAGCTTTCAACAATGTTATATTACAAACAAAGAAATATTAATGAACATTACTATTTAATTTCAGAATATAATAATAATAAGAAATATGAGCAGAAATAAGATCTTATGCCGAAATCTTATACTGGCGGAATGCATCAGATTCCGCTCAGCATGATTTCGGAATGCAGTGCATTCCAATCTCCCTGTTGGAATGCAACAAGATTCCAATCAGCATGTCATGGGAATCCGGCAGTGCTAAGAGTAGTGTAATGAGGATACGCCATCACAAGGCATAAAAAAGTAACATGACCTGTGTTGTTGGAATGCACCGGATTCCAATCAGCTCGATGCCTGACCCATAAGATTATACTGCCGGAATGCATACGATTCCGGTCAGTGACTCATGAAAAAGCATGTTTTTTACGTTGTTGGAATGCACCAGATTCCAATCAACACAGTACTGTCTTGTTCCTTCTTAATGATACATGTTGATAAATGTTCCTCCATCCTTAAGCGAGATAGTTCCTGTTTTTTATCGAAGGAATAAAATGCCGGCAAATTAAATTAACTTTGTATCTCTTAAATTAGATAGGCAAGTATTGCATTACGTATAGTGGCAAAAGTACATTCAAGACTGATGCAGCTATACAAGTCATTGTAGTGCGCGCACCAGATAAGAAGAGGATTATTTTTAGCAAAGTTTCGTCGACAAAGGGGTAAATAGAAAGGAACGTAGTGTCTGGATACTCTAGGGGGAACCGCAAAAAACAAGCGGCTGAGGAGGTCCGCGGAATCAATTTCTCCAATAATGAGCTTATGGATGAACAATACCCCCAGTAATATTCTCCGATTTTCCAGAGTGGGTAAGTTAATAAGAAGAAGTCTACTTCTGTATGGAGGAAGGTGGAGACTTGAGTCCCAATTAAGGCCGCGCAATGCAAATATCAAAAATTGCTTTTGATCTGACTCAAGACGCTTTATATGCTTTTGAGAAACAGGGGACCAAACGCATGAGCAATACTCGAGTATTGGACGAACCAGCGACGTGTAAAGAACCTTAGTGAGGTACGGATCATCGAACTCTTTAGCCCATCTTTTAACAAATCCAAGTAAACCCAACGCTTTGTTGGCTATAGATGAAATATGCATGTTAAAATTCAATTTCGGATCAAAAAGGACACCTAGATCATTTGCAATAGATATACGCTCCAAAGGCGTACCATCTATTACATAAGATTTCAATGCTGGCTTCACTCGGTGAAATGTCATATGCTTACATTTAGAGCAATTTAAAGCTAGTAAATTTGTTGTGCACCAACATTGGAACGAGTCCAAGTCGGCCTGAAGAAGATCCAAGGAAATCAAATCGGTAGGACAGAAAGTGTAGCAAAGTTTTACATCATCCGCATACATTATAGTATGGGAATATAATATTGTCTGTGGCAAGTCATTAATGAAAAGGGCAAAGAGCAAAGGGCCTAGATGACTTCCCTGGGGTACGCCGGAGGAAACTCCGAACGATTCCGACAGATTGCACTTGAACAGGACTTTTTGGGTCCGGTTAGAAAGATAGCTTTTCAGCCACATTAATAGGTGAAACGGAAAGCCCAGTAAATCAAGCTTATGAATAAGCAACTCGTGGTTGACGGTATCAAATGCTTTGCTGAAGTCCGTGTAGATGACATCCGTTTGCTTGTTCGCTAAAAATCCTTCCATAACTATAGAGGTGAATACAAGCAAATTTGTAGTGGTAGACCTTTGACGAATAAAACCGTGTTGACATGGAGATAAAAGACTAGAACACTGATATTGCAGTTGATTGGTGACAATCTGTTCAAAGACTTTAGGAATGACTGAAAGTTTAGCAATACCCCTGTAGTTTTCAACTTTTGACCTACTACCTTTTTTATGCAGGGGTATAATAAAAGACTGTTTCCAAAGTGCCGGGAATGACGCAGATCCCAGAGATAGCTCAAATAATTTTAAAATAGGCTCATACATGTTTTCGGCGCAGTACCTAAGCACGCAACTAGGAACACCCTCCGGTCCCGGAGAAAAGGTGGGCTTCAAAGATTGAAGACTCTGAAGAACAATATTACCATCAATAGCAGGATTCCTAATGTAATTCGAGCTATCTAAGCGATAGGGATATTGACCAGAATGAAAACCACTGGATGAATACGTGGACTTAAAGAACTCAGAAAATAGTTCAGCAACGTCGTCATCAGTGCAAGCTTTTTTACCTCCAAAGGTTAATGAGGAAGGATACCCAGAAGTTTTCCGCTTTGAATTTACGAAACTGCAAAACTTTTTTGGATTTCTAAAAAATTGGGCTTTACAACAACTCAAGTAATTTTTATAACAAAGCTGATTAAGACGGTGAAATTTAGAACGAGCTATTAGATATTTAGAGAGGTCTGCAGATGCTCCAGATTTCTTGAACCTCTTATAAAGCCTAGATTTGATGTTATTAGGTCTGATAAGTTGCCTTGAAAACCAAGGGGGCTTATTCGAACATAGGGTATAGCGAGTAGGAATGCAGGTATCAAAGAAGCTATCAAGCGTACTGTAAAATATAGAGATAGCCGAATCGACATCAGTGCAAGCATAGAGATCCGACCAATCATGGGAAGCCAACAGATCATTGAGCATAATGAAATTCGCTTTGTAGAAGCATCTAGATCGGGGACGAGACTGTACTTGAATCCTACGGGGTAGGCTGATATCAAGTGATATCTCTAGCGTAGGGTGAAGAGGGTCTTCTGGAAGGGATAAAGGTGGTATTTGCGTAAGGGCAGTACCCACCGAGCCATCCACAAATACTAAATCCAGCATTTTATTTCCACTATTTGGAACATTGTTAATCTGTAAAAGAGATGAGTCTAACAAGCAATTGAGAAACTCATGTTGAGCAGTGGGAGTTAAAAAGTTTGAATCACTTATATTAACCCAACTAACTGTTGGCAAGTTAAAGTCACCAACAACAACAAGTGTGGTTTTCGAGGTTCGTCCGGGATCCCTTCAGGGTCATTTTGGGACTATTAAGGGATCATTTCAGGACCTTTCCGGCATCATTTCTGGATTGTTTTCGGTATCCGTTCGGGGTCCCGTAGGGGTAATTTCGGGACTTTTTCGGGATCATTTGGGTTCCCTTCCGGCATCATTTCTGGATAATTTTCGGGATCAGTCCGGGATCCCGTCGGGGTCATTTCGGAATTAATTCGGGATCATTTGGTGTACCTTTTGGCATCATTTCTGGATGGTTTTCGGGATCCGTAAGGGACCCCGTCGGGGTCATTTCGGGACTTATTTTTTTTTGTTACTTTTTCGGGATAGGTGAGATATTTGACTTTCCCGTAGTGGGATGGCAGGCATTTCTGCATGGGCAGCAACCGCCGACCACGCAAGCGAAGATCCCTGCGCAACTGGGACATCGGGAAAATGATTGTCCAGTAAAAGTCTCAGGGACTCCTCGCTACTCATCGACCAGTCCCCACCATCAGCTCTCAGATACCCCCGAGGGGCGGGATTCCTAGAGAGTATTGTTCTAAGCCTCGCGGATTCATTGCAGCCCTCTACGTTTTCGCAGAAGCTTCGCCATGAATCTTGCTTCGCTAACCTTATTTCATATTTATAAATCCCCAGACTCACCTTATAGAGCTCCCAGTCCGAGGGTAGTTTACTCCTCCTGGCTCTGGATGGTTTTCGGGATCCTTCCGGGATCCTATCGGGGTCCTTTCGGGGCTTTTTCGGGACAATTTCGGGATCATTTTGTGAACCTTCCGGGATCATTTCTGTATAGTTTTCGGGATCCCTCCGGGATCCTGTCGGGGTCATTTTTTTTCAGGCCTATTTCGCGGTCAATTTCGAACCCTTCAGAGAGCAATTCCGGATGGCTTTCTGAATCTGTCCGGGATCCCGTCGGTGCCATTTCGGGACTTTTCCGGGATCACTTTGGGGTTCTTCCGGGATCATTTCTGGATGGTTTTCGGGATTCTTCCGGGATCCTATATTTGTGAACCTTCCGGGATCATTTCTGTATAGTTTTCGGGATCAGTCCGGGATCCTGTCGGGGTCATTTTGGGACTTTTGCGGGATCATTTGGGGTCTCTTCCGGCATCATTTCTGAATGGTTTTCGGGATCCGTCCGGGATCCCGTCGGCGTCATTTTGGGACTTTTGCGGGACCATTTGGGGTCTCTTCCGTCATCATTTCCGGATGGTTTTTGGGATCCGTCCGGGATCCTGTGGGGGTCATTTTGGGACTTTTGCGGGATCATTTGGGGTCTCTTCCGGCGTCATTTCTGGATGGTTTACGGGATCCGTCCGTGATCCCGTCGATGTCATTTCGGGACTATTTCGGCATCATTTGGGGTACCTACCGGCATCATTTCTGGTTGGTTATCGGGATCCGTCTGGGATCCCATCGGGGCCATTTCGGGACTTTTTCGGGATCATTTGGTGTCCCTTCCGGCATCATTTCTGGTTGGTTTTCGGAATCCGTCCGAGATCCCGTCGGGGTCATTTCAAGGCTTTTTCGGGATCATTTGGGGACCCTTTCGCCATTATATCTGGATGGTTTTCGGGATCCGTCCGGGATCTCGTCAGGGTCATTTCGGGACTATTTTGCGAAAATTTGGGAACCTTTACGGCATCATTTCTGGATAGTTTCCGGGATCCCTCGGGGTTCCCATCAGGGTCATTTCGTCTTTCTTAAGGGGATCATTTCACCTTCCGGCATCATTTCTGTATACTTTTCGGGATCCGTCCGGGATCCCGACGGGGTCATTTCGGGCCTATTTCGGGATCATTTTGGGGTACCTACCGGCATCATTTCTGGATGATCCGGGATCCGTCCGGGATCACGTCGGGGTAATTTCGGGAATTTTTCGAGATCATTTGGGGTCCCTTCCAGCATCTTTTCTGGATCGTTTTCGGGATCCGTCCGGGATCCCGTCGGGACCATTTCACTACTTTTTTGGGATCATTTGGTGTCCATTCCGGCATCATTTCTGGATGGTTTTCGGGATCCGTCCGGAATCCGTCGGTGTCATTTCAGGACTTTTTCTCAACTTATACGGGATCATTTGGGGTCCCTTTCCGCATAACTTCAGGATGGTTTCCGGGATCCGTCCGGGATCCTGTCAGGGTCAATTCGGTACTATTAGGGAATTATTTGAGGACCTTTCCGGTATCATATCTGGATGGTTTTCAGTATCCGCACGGGATCCCGTCGGGGTCATTTCGGAACTTTTACGGGATCATTTGGGGTCCCTTCCGGCATATTTTTCGGGACTGTTCCGGGATCATTTGGGGATCCTTCCGGGATAATTTCTGGATTGTTTTCGGGATCCCATCAGGATAATTTCGGGACTTTTTCAGGCCTATTTCGCGGTCAATTTCGAACCCTTCAGAGAGCAATTCCGGATGGCTTTCTGAATCCGTCCGGGATCCCGTCGGTGCCATTTCGGGACTTTTTCGGGATCACTTTGGGACTCTTCCGGGATCATTTCTGGATGGTTTTCGGGATCCTATCGGGGTCCTTTCGGGGCTTTTTCGGGACAATTTCGGGATCATTTTGTGAACCTTCTGGGATCATTTCTGTATAGTTTTCGGAATCCGTCCGGGATCCCGTTAGGGTCATTTCGGGACTATTTCGGAATCATTTTGGGACCCCTCCGGCATAATTATTGGGTGATTTTCGGGATCTGTCCGGGATCCCGACGGAGTTTTTTCGGGACTTTTTCTCGACTAATACGGGATCATTTGGGGACCCTTTCGGCATCATTTCTGGATGGTTTTCGGGATGCGTCGGGATCCCTTCGGGGTCATTTCAACACCTTTTCTCGACTAATATGGGATTATTTGGAGACCCTTCCGGCATCATTTCTGGATGGGTTTCGGGATCTGTACGGGAACCCATCAGGGTAATTTCGGGATTTTTTCGGATCATTTGGGGACCCTTTGGGGCCATTTCATGACTTTTTCTGCAATATTACGGGATCATATGGGGACCCTCTCGGCATCAATTCTGGATGCGTTTTTTATAATTACACTTTTTATAATATTTTAACCAACTAAATACCCGAAAAAGCAACACTATTTTCATTTAAAAAATTCTCTTTGGTTTAATTGTAGTTTCACTCCTTTGTTCTATGAGTAGTAATTCTTTCACCCCTGTCATATCAATTAATTTAACTTAAAAACAAAATCTATTTTTTTTAATTCGAAAAAAGTGTATTGTACTATTAATGTAAGCGTGCCTATCAGCTCATTTAGTTCTTTTTTTTACTGTATTAAAAAATAAAATACATTAACAGAAACAATTTTTAAACAGACAACTTGAATAGCACATATATTTTATTTTCTCCTTGCGGACGGGGCCGCGGGTAAAGGCTAGTACATGTATAAAAATGAATCGTGGTGAGTGTATGTTCGGATGCTTAAAACTTGAAAACTACTTTACCGACTTTTATAAAATTTTGTAGGTATATTATCTAGGTACCCAAATAGGCTATAGGCTATATTTCATACCGCTGGGTGGCTAGGGTCCTGAGACCAAAACGTGGACCCGGGTACCACTAGAATGTGTTTATACAATATGGATATTAAATGAAAGCTGTTGATGAGTGCTTTACTGCAGAACAATTTTCAAACCTCTGGATGACTAGGGTCTCGAGATATAGCCCAAAACGTGGACCCGGCTACCACTAGAACGTGTTTATACAATATGGATGTCAAATGAAAGCTGTTGATAAGGGCATTCGTAAAGAGTATTTTTTATACCGCTGGGTGACTAGAAGTAACAAGAAGGTTGAAAACATGCTATCAAGCAATATTTCTTGCCATTACTTCGCGGGTATGGGATTAACCATGCTATTTTATATGAGAAAAATTTCTTTCCACGTGGTGAATCCCATGCTCGCGTATTACGCACAGTGTTGAATAGCAGCAACTCTCGATTACAGATGTCGCCCGCTCATGCTTAATATTCGTAGAAGGCATTATATGACTAGCAGCAAATACTCTTTAAACATAAGATGGTGCATTGTAGAGTTCTAAAACTTTGTGGAAATTGTAGGACGGCTGTAAGAGGAATTCACCATACCTTTTGCTATGCTGTCCGCCTGATTTTTTAAGGCTGCATAATTCTGTAATTTATTTTGCCTTTGGAAAAATTACCTATTTGAAAATAAGCTGGCTGAAAAATATTGGCATAACAGCTTAAGTTAAATCAGCAATTGAAAATCTCAGCCAAGCGATTTGTAAAAAAAGGTAATTTGTCTATTTGTTTCTTATTTGCTCGATATAGTGTGTGTTCGAGCTGCAGCAGTGTTACGTTTTATAACAGCGCCTATTGCTCTTCAGCAAAATTTTAGCGCGTTCGTTGAACGAAATGTTGACAATCTATTGATCATCGCTAGGAAATTAGCGACATTCCATCAACTAAGCAGCACTTTAGCAATACTACTGTTATTATTTGGCACCCATATTAATTGTGCATTAAATCTAAAATATAAAACTCAAAAATGACTCCGGTTGTTATGTACGCAGGATTTATTTGGTTCAAAGTCAAAGCCAATAATAATCAAAGCCATAATAATTTACATGGGTCATCAATTCTTTCTCTGATTCAAAAGCTGAACTACCAACGCTACCGTCATCAACTCAGTGTCATCATTGCCAGTAGCGCCAATAACACCAAACTCGAGCCTGACAAAAAAAAATCGCTTCCAAACACAAATCGTTTCAATAGCGCAAGTGAAATGTACTACGCACTCGCTACTGAGTAGCGTCAAAAATTCGCTTGGAGTCATTTAGCTACCATTGAGCTGGCACCGCCATTGGCGCTGGCGCCGTGCAATTTACATCACTAAAATTGCGCGAATGGCCAGGCTTATGACTTTTTTAATCCAGAGTCGCAGCCGTCCCACTTTGTGGCGAATGAACGACTCTACAATGCTCCCTCTTATTAATCTACTCTCTTTGATGAAAACTATCTTAACCTAACTTGGTTGAGTGAACGCGCAATTTTAGCAGCCAAAAATAGTGATGTTAATGAGGTAAATTGGACGATCCAAAACCATATTCCGGGAGAATTACAATCCTACAAATCAATCTATCGAATTGATAATGAGGAGGATATATTAAATTATCCTACAGAATTTTTAAATTCTTTAGATTTGTCTGGAATGCCCCGTCATCACTTGCGTCTCAAAGTTGGATCTGTAGTTATTATGCTTCGTAATCTGCATGCACCAAAACTGTGTAATGGAACAAAATTGATTGTATCCAAGCTTATGAGCAATTTGATAATGGCAAAGCTTTTAAAAAGACCGTTCAAGGGAGAGGAATGCCTGATTCCGAGAATACCCTTGACTTCAAATGATTTGCCGTTTCAGTTTAGGCGCATTCAGTTTCCAGTGAAACTTGTATATGCGATGACCATTAACAAGTGACATGAACAGTCGTTGCAAGTCTGTGGCATAAATTAAGAGATGCCATGCTTTTCAGACGGCCAAACTATATGTAGCGTGTTTCCGAGTTGGGAAACCATAATTATTTACGCTCCAGATCAGAAAACTAAAAATGTTGTGTATCGTGCAGCTTTGAATTGAGCACACTAATTACTCTGCCCTTTTTATAGGGTGCAATAAGATGAATAGAATTCAATGATACAATATTTAATTAAATTTTATTTTCTGAAACATATATACTTAGCGTTGTGAATTTAATTTAAGTCATAATTTTAATCTAATATATATATTATAAATGGCAAAGTTTGGATGTGAAGATGTTTGGATGTTTGGATGTTTGTCCAGACGTTTGTCTTTGTGACTCAATCACGCAAGAACGGCTGGACCGATTTGGATGAAATTTTGCACACATATAGCCAATAGTCTAGAAGGATCTACTAACTATATATTTTTGAAAAGGGGCGTGGTCCCCGCCCCCTAGGAACAGTTATAATTTAATTATTATATTTTTTCGTCTTTGCGACTGAATCACGCCAGAATCGCTACACGGATTTTGATGAAATTTGGGACACAGACAGTAGTCGACTAGCGAAATTTTTTTCGAACATGGAAAGAGGTGTGGGGGTCCCACGACCCCTTTGAGAGATTATTTTTCAATAATTTTTACTCATTATAACTTTATGTATACTGGCCTTCACCAATATCACAGACTCAAGGGGTCAAATAAGTCGAGGGCTTACAAAGTAAGCAGTGATACCTTCCGCCCGCCCCCCCCCCCCCCTTTATCTCCCCCTCTGGTGTAAAATCTATAAATTGTTATAATTCAATATAAATTTTCTCCTAAATCAGTAGTTTTTGGTATCTGGTACATACAGAACGAGATCTAGACAATTTTGGAGGAACGATCAGTGGTCCTCTCCTCTACTCCCGCCATCCGCCCTCCATCAATCGTTTTTATTAGCACGCTTTTATTAGCTTTACCTGTATGTTTCTATGTAACTTTTTATTTGCTCCAATGCGCCTGCTGCCTTATTAACATGGTTTTATAATTAGCTTCACCTTATTTGTAATCCCGTAAGGGTCATATCGAGACCCTCCGGGATCATTTCTGGATGGTTTTCGGGATCGGTCCGGGATTACGCCGGGGTAATTTCGGGACTTTTTCGGGACTATTTCGGGATCATTTTGGGACCCTTCCGGGATCATTTCTGTATAGTTTTCGGGATCCGTCCGGGATCCCGTCGAGGTTATTTTGGGACATTTTCGGGACTATTCCGGAATCATTTCGGGACTATTTCGCGATAATTTGGGGACCCTTCCGGCATCATTTCTGGATGGTTTTCGGGATCCGTCCGGGATCCCGTCGGGGTACTTTCGGGATCATTTGCGTACCTTCGAGAGATAAATTCTTGATGGTTTCCGGGATCATTACGGGACTTTTTCGGGGTCAGTTTGGGTCCTTTCCGTAATCATTCCTGGATGGTTTTAGGGATCCGTCCGGGATCCCGTCGGGACCATTTCGGGGCTATTTCGGGATCATTAGGGGTATCTTCCGCCATCATTTCTGCATGGTTTTCGAGATCCGTCCGCGATCCCGTCAGGGTCATTTCGGGACTATTTCGGGATAATTTGGGGTACCTGCCTGCATCATTTCTGGATGGTTTTCGGTATCCGTCCGGGATCCCGTCGGTGTCATTTCGGGACCATTTGGGGTCCATTCCGGCATCATTTCTGGATGGTTTTCGGGATCCGTCCGGGATCCTGTCGGGGTCATTTTGGGACTTTTGCGGGATCATTTGGGGTCTCTTCCGGCATCATTTCTGGATGGTTTTCGGGATCCGTCCGGGATCCCGTCGATGTCATTTCGGGACTATTACGGCATCATTTGGGGTACCTTCCGGCATCATTTCTAGATGGTTTTCGGGATCCATCCGGGATCCCGTCGATGTCATTTCGGGACTATTACGGCATCATTTGGGGTACCTTCCGGCATCATTTCTGGATGGTTTACGGGATCCGTCCGGGATCCCGTCGGCGTCATTTTGGGACTTTTGCGGGATCATTTGGGGACTCTTCCGGCATCATTTCTGGATGGTTTACGGGATCCGTCCGGGATCCTGTCGGGGTCATTTTGGGACTTTTGCGGGATCATTTGGGGTCTCCTCCGGCATCATTTCTGGATGGTTTACGGGATCCGTCCGGGATCCTGTCGGAGTCATTTTGGGACTTTTGCGGGATCATTTGGGGTCTCTCCCGGCATCATTTCTGGATGGTTTTCGGGATCCGTCCGGGATCCTGTCGGGGTCATTTTGGGACTTTTGCGGGATCATTTGGGGTCTCCTCCGGCATCGTTTCTGGATGGTTTACGGGATCCGTCCGGGATCCTGTCGGGGTCATTTTGGGACTTTTGCGGGATCATTTGGGGTCTCTTCCGGCATCATTTCTGGATGGTTTACGGGATCCGTCCGGGACCCTGTCGGGGTCATTTTGGGACTTTAGCGAGATCATTTGGGGTCTCCTCCGGCATCGTTTCTGGATGGTTTACGGGATCCGTCCGGGATCCTGTCGGGGTCATTTTGGGACTTTTGCGGGATCATTTGGGGTCTCTCCCGTCATCATTTCTGGATGGTTTTCGGGATCCGTCCGGGATCCTGTCGGGGTCATTTTGGGACTTTTTCGGGATCGTTTGGGGTCTCTTCCGGCATCATTTCTGGATGGTTTACGGGATCCGTCCGGGACCCTGTCGGGGTCAATTTGGGACTTTAGCGGGATCATTTGGGGTCTCCTCCGGCATCATTTCTGGATGGTTTTCGGGATCCGTCCGGGATCCCGTCGATGTCATTTCGGGACTATTTCGGCATCATTTGTGGTACCTTCCGCTATCAATTCTAGATGGTTTTCGGGCTCCGTCCGGGATCCCGTCGGAGTCATTTCGGAATTTTTTCTCGACTAATACAGGATCATTTGGGGACCCTATCGGCATCATTTCTGGATGGTTTTCGGAATCCGTCCGCGATCCCGTCAGGGTCATTTCGGGACCATTTTGGGATCATTTGGGGACCCTTCCGAGATCATTTCTGGATCCGTCCGGGATGCCGTAGGAGCCATTTCGGGATTTTTTGGTACTTTTCCGGGATAGTTTTTGCACCCTTCCGGGATCATTTCTGGATCTGTGCGGGATCCCATCTGGGTCAATTCCGGACTATTTCGGGATCATTTTGGAATCTTTCCGGAATCATTTCTGTATGGTTTTCGCGATCCATCGTGGATCCCCTCGGAGCCATTTCGGAATTTTTTCTGGAGTTAGTCGGGATAATTTAGGGACCCTTCCTGGATATTTTCTGGATGGTTTTTGAGATCCGCCCGGGAGCCCGTCAGGGTCATTTCGGAACCTTTTCGGGATCATTTTGGAACACCTTCAGGGATCATTTCTGTGTGGTACTCTGGATACGTCTAGAATCGTGTCGCTCTCATTTCGGGTTTTTTTGGGACTATTCGGGGAACTTTTGGAGACCCTTTCGGGGCATTTCTGGATGGTTTTCGGGATCCGTCCGCGATAGCGTTGGGGTAATTTCGTAGCTTTTTCTGGATAATTTCGGGATCATTTGGGATCCTATCAGGTTATCAGCTCATTTAGTTCTTTTTTTTACTCAATTACAAAAATAAAATGCATTAGACAGAAAACAAAACTTTAAACAGATAATAAGCAGGCTAACGCGAATAGCCCATATATGTATTTAAAATTTTCCTTGCGGACGGGGCCGCGGGTAAAGGCTAGTATATTATAAATGGGAAAGTTTGGATGTTAAGATGTTTGGATGTTTGGATGTTTAGATGTTTGGATGTTTGGATGTTTGGATGTTTGTCCAGACGTTTGTCTTTGTGACTCAATAACGCAAGAACGGCTAGACCGATTTGGATGAAATTTTGCACACATATAGCCAATAGTCTAGAAGGATCTACTAGCTATATATTTTTCAAAAGGGGCGTGGTCCCCGCCCCCTAGGAACAGTTATAATTTAATTATTATATTTTTTCGTCTTTGCGACTGAATCACGCCAGAATGGCTACACGGATTTTGATGAAATTTGGGACACAGACAGTAGTCTACTAGCGAAATTTTTTTCGAACATGGAAAGAGGGGTGGGGGTCCCACGACCCTTCGAGAAATTATTTTTCATAATTTTTACACATTATAACTTTACGTATACTGGCCTTCACCAATATCACAGACTCAAGGGGTCAAATAAGTCGAGGGCTTACAAAGTAAGCAGTGACACCCTCCGCCCGCCCCCTTTATCTCCCCCTCTGGTGTAAAAACCATAAATTGTTATAACTCAATCTAAATTTTCTCCTAAATCAATAGTTTTTGGTATCTGGTACATACAGAACGAGATCTAGACAATTTTGGAGGAACGATCAGTGGTCCTCTCCTCTACTCCCGCCATCCGCCCTCCATCAATTGTTTTTATTAGCACGCTTTTATTAGCTTTACCTGTATGTTTCTATCTAATTTTTTATTCGCTCCAATGTGCCTGCTGCCTTATTAACATGGTTTTATAATTAGCTTCACCTTATTTGTAATCCCGTAAGGGTCATATCGAGACCCTTCCGGGATCATTTCTGGATGGTTTTCGGGATCGGTCCGGGATTACGCCGGGGTAATTTCGGGACTTTTTCGGGACTATTTCGGGATCATTTTGGGACCCTTCCGGGATCATTTCTGTATAGTTTACGGGATCCGTCCGGGATCCCGTCGGGGTTATTTTGGAACATTTTCGGGACTATTCCGGAATCATTTCGGGACTATTTCGCGATCATTTGGGGACCCTTCCGGCATCATTTCTGGATGGTTTTCGGGATCCGTGCGGGATCTCGTCGGGGTCATATGGGGACTTTTTCGGGATCATTTGAGGGCTCTTCCGGCATCATTTCTGGATGGTTTTCGGGATCCGTCCGGGATATCGTCGAGGTCATTTGGGGACTTTTTCGGGATCATTTGGGGGCTCTTCCGGCATCATTTCTGGATGGTTTTCGGGATCCGTCCGGGATCTCGTCGGGGTCATTTGGGGACTTTTTCGGGATCATTTTGGGGCTCATCCGGCATCATTTCTGGATGGTTTTCGGGATCCGTCGGGGTCATTTCGGGACTTTTTCGCGACTAATACGGGATCATTTGGGAACCCTTTCGGCATCATTTCTGGATGGTTTTCGGGATCCGTCCGGGATCCTATTAGGGTAATTTCGGGACTATTAGGGATCATTTGGGAACCTTACCGGCATCATTTCTGGATAATTTTCGGGATCCGTCCGGGATGCCGACGAGGTCATTTCGGGACTATTTCGGGATCATTTGGGATACCTACCGGCATCATTTCTGGATGGTTTTTGGGATTCGTCCGGGATCCCGTCGTGGTCCTTTCGGGACTTTTTTTTCGACTAATACGGGATCATTTGCGGACCCTTTCGGCATCATTTCTGGATAGTTGTCGGGATCCCGTCACGGTCATTTCGGGACTATTAGGGGATCATTTGAGGACCTTTCCGGCATCATTTCTGTATTGTTTTCGGAATCCTTTCGGGATCCCGTCAGGGTCATTTTGGGACTTTTTTGGGGCTAATACGGGATCATTTGGGGATCCTCTAGGGGTCGTTTCGTGACTTTTTCTGTTTTATTTCGGGATCATTTGGGGACCCTTCCGGCATAATTTCTTGATGGTTTGCCGGATCCATCAGGGTCATTTCGGGACCATTTTGGGATCATTTGGGGACCCTTCCGAGATCATTTCTGGATCCGTCCGGGATGCCGTAGGAGCCATTTCGGGATTTTTTGTTACTTTTCCGGGATAGTTTTTGGACCCTTCCGGGATCATTTCTGGATCTGTGCGGGATCCCATCTGGGTCATTTCCGAACTATTTCGGGATCATTTTGGGATCCTTCCGGAATCATTTCTGTATGGTTTTCGCGATCCATCGTTGATTCCCTCGGAGCCATTTCGGAACCTTTTCTGGAGTATGTCGGGGTCATTTGGGGACTTTTTCGGGATCATTTGGGGCTCTTCCGGCATCATTTCTGGATGGTTTTCGGGATCCGTGTGGGATCTCGTCGGGGTCATTTGGGGACTTTTTCGGGATCGTTTGGGGGCTCTTCCGGCATCATTTCTGGATGGTTTTCGGGATCCGTCCGGGATATCGTCGGGGTCATTTGGGGACTTTTTCGGGATCATTTGGTGGCTCTTCCGGCATCATTTCTGGATGGTTTTCGGGATCCGTCCGGGATCCCATCAGGGTAATTTCGGGACTATTAGGGGATCATTTGTGGACCTTTCCGGCATCATTTCTGGATAATTTTCGGTATCCGTCCGGGATGCCGACGAGGTCATTTCGGGATTATTTCGGGATCATTTGGGATACCTACCGGCATCATTTCTGGATGGTTTTTGGGATTCGTCCGGGATCCCGTCGGGGTCATTTCGGGACTTTTTCTCGACTAATGCGGGATCATTTGCGGACCCTTTCGGCATAATTTCTGGATAGTTGTCGGGATCCGTTCGGGATCCCGTCACGGTCATTTCGGAACTATTAGGGGATCATTTGAGGACCTTTCCGGCATCATTTCTGGATAGTTTTTGGAATCCTTTCGTTATCCCGTCAGGGTCATTTCGGGGCTTTTTCGGGATCATTTAAGGATGGCTTTCAGGATTCGTCCGGGAACCCGTCAGGGCAATTTCTGGACTTTTCCGAGACTATTTCGGGATCATTTTGGGACCTTCCCAAGATCATTTCTGGATGGATTTCGGGATTTGTCCGGGATGCCCTCAGGGTCATTTTGGGACTATTAGGTGAGCATTTGAGGACCGTTCCGGCATCACTTCTGGATGGTTTTCGGTATCCGTTCAGATTCCCGTCGGAATAATTGCGGGACTTTTTCGGGATCATTGGGGTCCCTTCCAAAATCATTTCTGGATGGTTTTTGGGATTCGTCCGGCATCCCGTCGGGGTCATTTCGGGACTTTTTCTCGACTAATACGGGATCATTTGCGGGCCCTTTCGGTATCATTTCTGGATAGTTGTCGGGATCCGTTCGGGATCCCGTCAGGGTCTTTTCGGAACTATTGGGAGATCATTTGAGGACCTTTCCGGCATCATTTCTGGTTAGTTTTCGGGATCCTTTCCGGGTCCCATCAGGGTCATTTCGGGACTTTTTCGGCATCATTTAAGATTGATTTTCAGGATTCGTCCGGTATCCGTCAGGGTAATTTCTGGACTTTTCCCAGACTATTTCGGGATAATTTTGGGACCCTCCCAAGATCATTTCTGGATGGATTTCGGGATCTGTCCGGGATGCCGTCAGGGTCATTTTGGGACTATTAGGTGATCATTTGAGGACCTTTTCGGCATCACTTCTGGATGGTTTTCGGTATCCGCTCAGGATCCCGTCGGAATTATTGCGGGACTTTTTCGAGATCATTTGGTGTCCCTTCCGGCATCATTTCTGGCTGGTTTTTGGGATTCGTCCGGCATCCCGTCGGGTTCATTTCGGGACTTTTTCTCGATTAATACGGGATCATTTGCGGGCCCTTTCGGCATCATTTCTAGATAGTTGTCGGGATCCGTTCGGGATCCCGTCAGGGTCTTTTCGGAACTATTAGGTGATCATTTGAGGACATTTCCGGCATCATTTCTGGATAGTTTTCGGGATCCTTTCGGGGTACAGTCAGGGTCATTTCGGGACTTTTTCGGGATAATTTAGAGATGGCTTTCAGGATTCGTCCGGGAACCCGTCAGGGTAATTTCTGAACTTTTCCGAGACTATTTCGGGATAATTTTGGGACCTTCCCAAGATCATTTCTGGAAGGATTTTGGGATCAATCCGGGATGCCGCCAGGGTCATTTTGGTATTAGGTGATCATTTGAGGACCTTTCCGGCATCACTTCTGGAAGGTTATCGGTATCCGATCAGGATCCCCTCGGAATCATTGCGGGACTTTTTCGGGATCATTTGGGGTCCCTCCCAAGATCATTTCTGGATGGATTTCGGGATCTGTCCGGGATCCCGTCAGGGTCATTTAGGGGTGCGTTCGAGATCCCGTCAGTGTCATTTCGGGACTTCTTCGGGAATATATCGGGATCATTTCTGGATGGTTTATGGGATCCGTCCATGACCCCTTAAGGGTCATTTCGGGACTATTAGGTGATCATTTGAGGACCTTTCCGGCGTCACTTCTGGATGATTTTCGGTATCCGTTCGGGATCCCGTCGGAATCAATGCGGGACTTTTACGGAATCATTTGGGATTCCTTCCGGCATCATTTCTGGATGGTTTTCGGGATCCGTCTGAGACCGCAACGGGGTCATTTCGGGATCATTTGGGGTACCTAGCGGCATCATTTCTGGATGGTTTTCGGTATCCGTCCGGGATCCCGTCGGGGTCATTTTGGGACTTTTTCGGGATCATTTGGGGTCCCTCCCAAGATCATTTCTGGATGGATTTCGGGATCTGTCCGGGATCCCGTCAGGGTCATTTAGGGGTGCGTTCGAGATCCCGTCAGGGTCATTTCGGGACTTCTTCGGGAATATATCGGGATCATTTCTGGATGGTTTATGGGATCCGTCCATGACCCCTTAAGGGTCATTTCGGGACTATTAGGTGATCATTTGAGGACCTTTCCGGCGTCACTTCTGGATGATTTTCGGTATCCGTTCGGGATCCCGTCGGAATCAATGCGGGACTTTTACGGAATCATTTGGGATTCCTTCCGGCATCATTTCTGGATGGTTTTCGGGATTTGTCCGGGATCCCGTCGGGGTTATTTCGGGACCTTTTCGGGGCTAATACGGGATCATTTGGGGATCCTCTAGGGGTCGTTTCGTGACTTTTTCTGTATTATTTCGGGATCATTTTGGGACCCTTTCGGCATAATTTCTTGATGGTTTGCCGAATCCATCAGGGTCATTTCGGGACCATTTTGGGATCATTTGGGGACCCTTCCGAGATCATTTCTGGATCCGTCCGGGATGCCGTAGGAGCCATTTCGGGATTTTTTGTTACTTTTCCGGGGTAGTTTTTGCACCCTTCCGGGATCATTTCTGGATCTGTGCGGGATCCCATCTGGGTCAATTCCGGACTATTTCGGGATCATTTTGGAATCCTTCCGGAATCATTTCTGTATGGTTTTCGCGATCCATCGTGGATCCCCTCGGAGCCATTTCGGAACTTTTTCTGGAGTTAGTCGGGATAATTTAGGGACCCTTCCTGGATATTTTCTGGATGGTTTCTGAGATCCGCTCGGGAGCCCGTCAGGGTCATTTCGGAACCTTTTCGGGATCATTTTGGAACACCTTCAGGGATCATTTCTGTGTGGTTCTCTGGATACGTCTAGAATCGTGTCGCTCTCATTTCGGGTTTTTTTGGGACTATTCGGGGAACTTTTGGAGACCCTTTCGGGGCATTTCTGGATGGTTTTCGGGATCTGTCCGCGATAGCGTTGGGGTCATTTCGTAGCTTTTTCTGGATAATTTCGGGATCATTTGGGATCCTATCAGGTTATCAGCTCATTTAGTTCTTTTTTTTACTCAATTACAAAAATAAAATGCATTAGACAGAAAACAAAATTCTAAACATATAATAATAAGCAGGCTAACGCGAATAGCCCATATATTTAAAATTTTCCTTGCGGACGGGGCCGCGGGTAAAGGCTAGTACATATTATAAATGGGAAAGTTTGGATGTTTGTGTATTTTATGTTTGTATGTTTGTCCAGACCTTTATCTTTGTGACTCAATCACGCAAGAACGGCTGGACCGATTTGGATGAAATTTTGCACACATATAGCCAATAGTCTAGAAGGATCTAGTAGCTATATTTTTTTGAAAAGGGGGAGGTCCGCGCCCCCTAGGAACAGTTATAATTTAATTATTGTATTTTTTCGTCTTTGTGACTGAATCACGCCAGAACGGCTACACGGATTTTGATGAAATTTGGGACACAGACAATAGTCTACTAGCGAAATTTTTTTCGAACATGGAAAGGGGGTAGGGGACCCACGACCCCTTCGAACAAATACTTTTTAATAATTTTTACACATTATAACTACCTATATTGACGTTCACCAATATTACAAACTCAATGGGTCAAATAAGTCGAGGGCTTACAAAATGAGCAGTGACACCCTACGTCCCCCTCCCACTTTCTCTCACCCTCTGGTGTAAAATCTATAAATTGTTATAACTCAATATAAATGTTCTCCTAAATCAAGAATTTTTGGTATCTGGCTCATAGAGATCGAGATCTAAACAATTTTGGAAAAACGATCGGTGGTGCTCTCCATCTCCTCCCGCCATCCGCCCTCCATCAATTGTTTTTATTAAAAAAAATAAAAATAAAAAAATTGCTTTTATTAGCTTTACCTGTATGTTTCTGTAACTTTTCATTCGCTCCAACGCGCCTGCTGCCTTATTAACATGGTTTTATAATTAGCTTCACCTTATTTGTAATCCCGTTAGGGTCATATCGAGACCCTTCCGGGATCATTTCTGGATTATTTTTTGTGACATTTTCGGGACTATTCCGCGAGCATTTCGGGACAATTTCGCGATCATTTGGGGGCCCTTCCGACATCATATCTGGATGGGTTTCGGGATCTGTCCGGCATCCCGTCGAGGTATTTTCGGGATAATTTGCGTACCTTTGAGAGATAAATTCTTGATGGTTTCCGGGATCATTATGGGACTTTTCGGGGTAATTTTGGGTCTCTTCCGGCATCATTTCTGGATGGTTTTCGGCATCCGTCCGGGATCCCGTCGGGGTCGTTTCGGGGCTATTTTGGGATAATTTTGGGTATCTTCCGGCACCATTTCTGGATGGTTTTTGAGATCCGTCTAGGATCCCGTTGGGGTAATTTTGGGACTTTTTCTCTACTAATACGGAATCATTTGGGGACCCTTTCGCCATCATTTCTTGATGGTTTTTGGGATCCGTCCTGGATCCCGTCAGGGTCATTTCGGGACTATTAGGGGATCATTTAAGGACCTCTCCGGCATCATTTCTGGATAGTTTTAGGGATCTGTCCGGGATCCCGTCGGGGTAATTTCGGGACTTTTTCGGGATCATTTGGGTCCCTGCCGGCAACATTTCTGGATGGTTTTCGGGATTCGTGTGGGATTCCGTCGGGGTCATTTCGGGACTATTTCGGGATCATCTGTGGTACCTACCGGCGTCATTTCTGGATAGTTTTCGGGATTCGTCCGGGATCCGGACGTGGTAATTTCGGGACTATTTCGGGATCATTTGGGGTACCTACCGGCATCATTTCTGGATGGTTTTCTGTATCCCTCCGGGATCCCGTCGAGGTTATTTTGGAACATTTTCGGGACTATTCCGGGATCATTTCGGGACTATTTCGCGATCATTTGGCTTCCGGCATCATTTCTAGATGGGTTTCGTTAACCGTCCGGAATCACGTCGTTGTATTTTCGGGATCATTTGCGTACCTTTGAGAGATAAATTCTTGATGGTTTCCGGGATCATTATGGGACTTTTTCGGGTTCATTTTGGGTCCCTTCCGGCATCATTTCTGGATGGTTTTTGGGATCCGTCCGGGATCCCTTCGGGGTCATTTTGGGATTTTTCGCGACTAATACGGGATCATTTGGGGACCCTTTCGGCATCATTTCTGATTGGTTTTTGGGATCCGTTCGGGATCCCGTCGGGGTCATTTCGGGACTATAAGGGCATCATTTGGGGACATTTTCGGCATCATTTCTGGATAGTTTTCGGGATCCAGTCGGGGTCATTTGGGGTACCATCCGGCATCATTTCTAGATGGTTTTCGGTATCCGCTCGGGACCTCGTCGGGGTCATTTCGGGACTTTTTGGGGCTAATACGGGATCATTTGGGGAGCCTTTCGGCATCTTTTCTGGATGGTTTCCGGGATCCGTGCGGGATCCCGTCAGAGTAATTTCGGGACTTTTTCGGAATCATTTAAGGATGGTTTTCAGGATTCGTCCGGGATCCCGTCAGAGGGTCTGAATTTTTCCGATACAATTTCGGGATCATTTGGGCACCCTTCCAAGATCATTCCTGGATGGATTTCGGGATATGTCCGGGATGCCGTCAGCGTCATTTAGGGATCCGTTAATACGGGATCATTTGGGGACCCTTCCGGCATCACTTCTGGATGTATTTCGGGATCTGTACGGGAACCCATCAGGGTAATTTCGGGACTATTTCGGGATCATTTGGGGACCCTTTAAGGGTCATTTCATGACTTTTTCTGTATTATTTCGGGATCATTTGGGGACCCTTCCGAGACCATTTTTTTAGGGATCCGTCCGGGTCCCTACGGGGTCATTTTAGGACTATTTCGGGATCATTTTGGGGTACCTACCGGCATCATTTCTAGATGGTTTTCGGTATCCGTCCAGGATCCCGTCGGGTTCATTTCGGGACTTTTTCGGGATTTTTTGGGGTCTCTTCCGGCATCATTTCTGGATGGTTTTTGGGATCCGTGCGGGATCTCGTCGGGGTCATATGGGGACTTTTTCGGGATCATTTGAGGGCTCTTCCGGCATCATTTCTGGACGGTTTTCGGGATCCGTCCAGGATATCGTCGGGGTCATTTGGGGACTTTTTCGGGATCATTTGGGGGCTCTTCCGGCATCATTTCTGGATGGTTTTCGGGATCCGTCCGGGATCTCGTCGGGGTCATTTGGGGACTTTTTCGGGATCATTTTGGGGCTCATCCGGCATCATTTCTGGATGGTTTTCGGGATCCGTCCGGGATCCCGTCGGGGTCATTTCGGGACTTTTTCGGGATCATTTTGGGATACCTTCCGGCATCATCTCTAGATAGTTTTCTGGATCCCGTCGGGGTCACTTCGGGACTTTTTCTCGACTGATACGGGCTCAAATGGGGACCCTTTCGGCATCAGTTCTGTATAGTCTGCGGGATCCGTCCGGGATCCCGCCAGGGTCATTTCGGGACTATTAGGGGATCATTTGAGGACCTTTCCGGCATCATTTCTGGATAGTTTTCGGGATCCGTTAGGAATCCCCTCGGGGCGCTACTGTACTTTTCGGGACTAATACGGGATGATGTGGAGAGCCTTTCGGTATCATTTCTGGATGGTTTTCGGGATCTGTACGGGAACCCATAAGGGTAATTTCGGGACTTCTTCGGGACTATTTCTGAATCATTTTGGGACCCCTCCTGGTTAATTTCTGGATCGGGATCTCTCCTGGAATTTTAGTATCATCTTGGGACCCTTCCGGGATCATTTTAGGTCTCTTCGCAACCGGTAGTTCAGCACACATGCCTTTTTAAATTATGAGCTTTTATGGCCGTGGATTTGCTGCTAATTATTCGTAATTAAAATTGGGTATGATTTATCTTCAATCTAACACAGCTTTTTCGTTCTATAATCGTGTAAGGAACTGTTATAACTATAATTACCCTTTTTGTAATACTTTAGCCGACAAATACCCGAAAAAGCTACTCTATTTTCATCTAAAAAATTCTCTTTGGTTTTAGCTAATTGTAGTTTCACTCCTTTGTTCTATGAGTAGTAATTGTTTCACCGCTTTCATATCAGTTAATTTAATTTAAAAACAAAATGTATTTTTTTATTTCCAAAAAACTGTATTGTACTATTCATGAAAGCGTGCTTTTCAGCTTATCTTCTCATTTAGTTATTTTTATACTCAGTTGAGCAGAGCTCACAGAGTATATTAAGTTTGATTGGATAACGGTTGGTTGTACATATATAAAGGAATCGAGATAGATATAGACTTCCATATATCAAAATAATCAGGATCGAAAAAAAATTTGATTGAGCCATGTCCGTCCGTCCGTCCGTCCGTTAACACGATAACTTGAGTAAATTTTGAGGTATCTTGATGAAATTTGGTATGTAGGTTCCTGAGCACTCATCTTAGATCGCTATTTAAAATGAACGATATCGAAAATTTCGAAAAACCGAAAATGTGCGATAATTCATTACAAAAGACCGATAAAGCGACGAAACTTTGTAGATGAGTTGAACTTATGACGCAAAATAGAAAATTAGTAAAATTTTGGACAATGGGCGTGGCACCGCCCACTTTTAAAAGAAGGTAATTTAAAACTTTTGCATGCTGTAATTTGGCAGTCGTTGAAGATATCATGATGAAATTTTGCAGGAACGTTACTCTTATTACTATATGTACGCTTAATAAAAATTAGCAAAATCGGAGAAGGACCGCGCCCACTTAAAAAAAAAAAATTTTTTTAAAGTAAAATTTTAACAAAAAATTTAATATCTTTACAGTATATAAGTAAATTATGTCAAGATTCAACTCCAGTAATGATATGGTGCAACAAAATACAAAAATAAAAGAAAATTTAAAAATAGGCGTGGCTCCGCCCTTTTTCATTTAATTTGTCTAGGATACCTTTAACGCCATAAGTCGAACAAAAATTAACCAATCCTTTTGAAATTTGGTAGGGGCATAGATTTTATGGCGTTAACTGTTTTCTGTGAAAATGGGCGAAATCGGTTGATGTCACGCCCAGTTTTTATACACAGTCGTCCGTCTGTCCTTCCGCATGGCCGTTAACACGATAACTTGAGCAAAAATCGATATATCTTTACTAAACTCAGTTCACGTACTTATCTGAACTCACTTTATCTTGGTATGAAAAATGAACGAAATCCGACTATGACCACGCCCACTTTTTCGATATCGAAAATTACGAAAAATGAAAAAAATGCCATAATTCTATACCAAATACGAAAAAACGGATGAAATATGGTAAGGTAATTGGATTGTTTTATTGACGCGAAATATAACTTTAGAAAAAACTTTACAAAATGGTTGTGACACCTACCATATTAAGTAGAAGAAAATGAAAAAGTTCTGCAGGGCGAAATAAAAAACCCTTAAAATCTTGGCAGGTATTACATATATAAATAAATTAGCGGTATCCAACAGGTGATGTTCTGGGTCACCCTGGTCCACATTTTGGTCGATATCTGGAAAACGCCTTCACATATACAACTACCACCACTCCCTTTTAAAACTCTCATTAATACCTTTAATTTGATACCCATATCGTACAAACTCATTCTAGAGTCACCCCTGGCCCACCTTTATGGCGATATTTCGAAACGGCGTCCACCTATGGAACTAAGGATTACTCCCTTTTAAAATACTCATTAACACCTTTCATTTGATACCCATATCGTACAAACGCATTCTAGAGTCACACCTGGTCCATCTTTACGGCGATATCTCGAAAAGGCGTCCACCTATAGAACTAAGGCCCACTCCCTTTTAAAATACTCATTAACTCCTTTCGTTTGATACCCATATTGCACAAACGAATTCTAGAGTCACCCCTGGTCCACCTTTATGGCGATATCTCGAAAAGGGGTCCACCTATAGAACTAAGCCCCACGCCCTTTTCAAATAATCATTAACACCTTTCATTTGATACCCATATCATACAAACAAATTCTAAAGTCACCCCTGGTCCACCTTTATGGCGATATCTCGAAAAGGCGAACACCTATAAAACGAAGGCCCACTCCCTTTAAAAATACTCATTAACACCTTTCATTTGATACCCATATCGTACAAACAAAGTCTAGAGTCACCCCTGGTCCACCTTTATTGCGATACCTCGAAAATGCGTCCACCTATAGAACTAAGGCCCACTCCCTCTTAAAATACTCATTAACTCCTTTCGTTTGATACCCATATTGCACAAACGAATTCTAGAGTCACCCCTGGCCCACCTTTATGGCGATATCTCGAAACGGCGTCCACCTATAGAACTAAGGCCCACTCCCTTTTAAAATACTCATTAGCACCTTTCGTTTGATGCCCATATTGTGCAAACAAATTCTAGGGTCACCCCTGGTCCACCTTTATGGCGATATCTCGAAACGGTGTCCACCTATGGAACTAAGGATTATTCCCTTTTAAAATGCTCATTAACACCTTTCATTTGATACCCATATCGTACAAACGCATTCTAGAGTCACCCCTGGTCCATCTTTACGGCGATATCTCGAAAAGGCGTCCATCTATAGAACTTAGGTCCACGCCCTTTTAAAATACTCATTAATACCTTTCATTTGATACACATATCGTACAAACGCATTCTAGAGTCAACCCTGATCCACCTTTATGGCTATATCCCTAAATGGCGTCCACCTATAGAACTATGGCCCACTCCCTCATAAAATACTCTTTAATGCCTTTCATTTGATACACATGTCATACAAACACATTCCAGGGTTTCCCTCGGTTCATTTTCCTACATGGTTATTTTCCCTTATGTTGTCACCATAGCTCTCAACTGAGTATGTAATGTTCGGTTACACCCGAACTTAACCTTCCTTACTTGTTTTTACTAAATTACAAAAATAAAATACATTAGACAAAAATAATTTTTAAACAGATAACTTGATAAGCAGGCTAACGTGAATAGCACATATATTTTATTTTCTCCTTGCGGACGGGGCCGCGGGTAAAGGCTAGTCTAATCTAATCTAATCTAATCTAATCTAATCTATATATATTATAAATGGGAAAGTTTGGATGTTAAGATGTTTGGATGTTTGGATGTTTAGATGTTTGGATGTTTGGATGTTTGGATGTTTGTCCAGACGTTTGTCTTTGTGACTCAATAACGCAAGAACGGCTGGACCGATTTGGATGAAATTTTGCACACATATAGCCAATAGTCTAGAAGGATCTACTAGCTATATATTTTTCAAAAGGGGCGTGGTCCCCGCCCCCTAGGAACAGTTATAATTTAATTATTATATTTTTTCGTCTTTGCGACTGAATCACGCCAGAATGGCTACACGGATTTTGATGAAATTTGGGACACAGACAGTAGTCTACTAGCGAAATTTTTTTCGAACATGGAAAGAGGGGTGGGGGTCCCACGACCCTTCGAGAAATTATTTTTCATAATTTTTACACATTATAACTTTACGTATACTGGCCTTCACCAATATCACAGACTCAAGGGGTCAAATAAGTCGAGGGCTTACAAAGTAAGCAGTGACACCCTCCGCCCGCCCCCCTTTATCTCCCCCTCTGGTGTAAAATCCATAAATTGTTATAACTCAATCTAAATTTTCTCCTAAATCAATAGTTTTTGGTATCTGGTACATATACAGAACGAGATCTAGACAATTTTGGAGGAACGATCAGTGGTCCTCTCCTCTACTCCCGCCATCCGCCCTCCTTCAATTGTTTTTATTAGCACGCTTCTATTAGGTAAAACCTGTATGTTTCTATCTAACTTTCTATTCGCTCCAATGCGCCTGCTGCCTTATTAACATGGTTTTATAATTAGCTTCACCTTATTTGTAATCCCGTAAGAGTCATATCGAGACCCTTCCGGGATCATTTCTGGATGGTTTTTGGGATCGGTCCGGGATTACGCCGGGATAATTTCGGGACTTTTTCGGGACTATTTCGGGATCATTTTGGGACCCTTCCGGGATCATTTCTGTATAGTTTACGGGATCCGTCCGGGATCCGTCCGGGATCCCGTCGGGGTTATTTTGGAATATTTTCGGGACTATTCCGGAATCATTTCGGGACTATTTCGCGATCATTTGGGGACCCTTCCGGCATCATTTCTGGATGGTTTTCGGGATCCGTGCGGGATCTCGTCGGGGTCATATGGGGACTTTTTCGGGATCATTTGAGGGCTCTTCCGGCATCATTTCTGGATGGTTTTCGGGATCCGTCCAGGATATCGTCGGGGTCATTTGGGGACTTTTTCGGGATCATTTGGGGGCTCTTCCGGCATCATTTCTGGATGGTTTTCGGGATCCGTCCGGGATCTCGTCGGGGTCATTTGGGGACTTTTTCGGGATCATTTTGGGGCTCATCCGGCATCATTTCTGGATGGTTTTCGGGATCCGTCCGGGATCCCGTCGGGGTCATTTCGGGACTTTTTCGCGACTAATACGGGATCATTTGGGAACCCTTTCGGCATCATTTCTGGATGGTTTTCGGGATCCGTCCGGGATCCCGTCGGGGTCATTTCGGGACTTTTTCGCGACTAATACGGGATCATATGGGAACCCTTTCGGAATCATTTCTGGATGGTTTTCGGGATCCGTCCGGGATCCCCCGGGATAGTTTTCGGACCCTTCCGGGATCATTTCTGGATCTGTGCGGGATCCCATCTGGTTCATTTCCGGAATATTTCGGGATCATTTTGGGATCCTTCCGGAATCATTTCTGTATGGTTTTCGCGGTCCGTCGTTGATTCCCTCGGAGCCATTTCGGAACCTTTTCTGGAGTATGTCGGGGTCATTTGGGGCTTTTTCGGGATCATTTGGGGCTCTTCCCGCATCATTTCTGGATGGTTTTCGGGATCCGTGCGGGATCTCGTCGGGGTCATTTGGGGACTTTTTCGGGATCATTTGGGGGCTCTTCCGGCATCATTTCTGGATGGTTTTCGGGATCCGTCCGGGATATCGTCGGGGTCATTTGGGGACTTTTTCGGGATCATTTGGGGGCTCTTCCGGCATCATTTCTGGATCGTTTTCGGGATCCGTCCGGGATCCCATCAGGGTAATTTCGGGACTATTAGGGGATCATTTGTGGACCTTTCCGGCATCATTTCTGGATAATTTTCGGTATCCGTCCGGGGGGGGGGGGGTTTGGGGATTATTTCGGGATCATTTGGGATACCTACCGGCATCATTTTTGGATGGTTTTTGGGATTCGTCCGGGATCCCGTCGGGGTCATTTCGGGACTTTTTCTCGACTAATACGGGATCATTTGCGGACCCTTTCGGCATAATTTCTGGATAGTTTTCGGGATCCGTTCGGGATCCCGTCACGGTCATTTCGGAACTATTAGGGGATCATTTGAGGAACCTTCCGGCATCATTTCTGGATAGTTTTTGGAATCCTTTCGGGATCCCGTCAGGGTCATTTCGGGGCTTTTTCGGGATCATTTAAGGATGGCTTTCAGGATTCGTCCGGGAACCCGTCAGGGTAATTTCTGGACTTTTCCGAAACTATTTCGGGATCATTTTGGGACCTTCCCAAGATCATTTCTGGATGAATTTCGGGATTTGTCCGGGATGCCCTCAGGGTCATTTTGGGACTATTAGGTGAGCATTTGTGGACCGTTCCGGCATCACTTCTGGATGGTTTTCGGTATCCGTTCAGATTCCCGTCGGAATAGTTGCGGGACTTTTTCGGGATCATTGGGGTCCCTTCCAAAATCATTTCTGGATGGTTTTTGGGATTCGTCCGGCATCCTTTGGGTCATTTCGGGACTTTTTCTCGACTAATACGGGATTATTTGCGGGCCCTTTCGGTATAATTTCTGGATAGTTGTCGGGATCCCGACAGGGTCTTTTCGGAACTATTGGGAGATCATTTGAGGACCTTTCCGGCATCATTTCTGGTTAGTTTTCGGGATCCTTTCTGGGTCCCATCAGGGTCATTTCGGGACTTTTTCGGCATCATTTAAGATTGGTTTTCAGGATTCGTCCGGTATCCGTCAGGGTAATTTCTGGACTTTTCCCAGACTATTTCGGGATAATTTTGGGACCCTCCCAAGATCATTTCTGGATGGATTTCGGGATCTGTCCGGGATGCCGTCAGGGTCATTTTGGGACTATTAGGTGATCATTTGAGGACCTTTTCGGCATAACTTCTGGATGGTTTTCGGTATCCGCTCAGGATCCCGTCGGAATTATTGCGGGACTTTTTCGGGATCGTTTGGTGTCAGTTCCGGCATCATTTCTGGCTGGTTTTTGGGATTCGTCCGGCATCCCGTCGGGTTCATTTCGGGACTTTTTCTCGACTAATACGGGATCATTTGCGGGCCCTTTCGGCATCATTTCTAGATAGTTGTCGGGATCCGTTCGGGATCCCGTCAGGGTCTTTTCGGAACTATTAGGTGATCATTTGAGGACATTTCCGGCATCATTTCTGGATAGTTTTCGGGATCCTTTCGGGGTCCAGTCAGGGTCATTTCGGGACTTTTTCGGGATCATTTAGAGATGGCTTTCAGGATTCGTCCGGGAACCCGTCAGGGTAATTTCTGAACTTTTCCGAGACTATTTCGGGATAATTTTGGGACCTTCCCAAGATCATTTCTGGATGGATATTGGGATCAGTCCGGGATGCCGTCAGGGTCATTTTGGTATTAGGTGATCATTTGAGGACCTTTCCGGCATCACTTCTGGATGGTTATCGGTATCCGATCAGGATCCCCTCGGAATCATTGCGGGACTTTTTCGGGATCATTTGGGGTCCCTCCCAAGATCATTTCTGGATGGATTTCGGGATCTGTCCGGGATCCCGTCAGGGTCATTTAGGGGTGCGTTCGAGATCCCATCAGGGTCATTTCGGGACTTCTTCGGGAATATATCGGGATCATTTCTGGATGGTTTATGGGATCCATCCATGACCCCTTAAGGGTCATTTCGGGACTATTAGGTGATCATTTGAGGACCTTTCCGGCATCACTTCTGGATGATTTTCGGTATCCGTTCGGGATCCCGTCGGAATCAATGCGGGACTTTTACGGAATCATTTGGGATTCCTTCCGGCATCATTTCTGGATGGTTTTCGGGATTTGTCCGGGATCCCGTCGGGGTTATTTCGGGACCTTTTCGGGGCTAATACGGGATCATTTGGGGATCCTCTAGGGGTCGTTTCGTGACTTTTTCTGTATTATTTCGGGATCATTTTGGGACCCTTTCGGCATAATTTCTTGATGGTTTGCCGGATCCATCAGGGTCATTTCGGGACCATTTTGGGATCATTTCGGGACCCTTCCGAGATCATTTCTGGATCCGTCCGGGATGCCGTAGGAGCCATTTCGGGATTTTTTGTTACTTTTCCGGGATAGTTTTTGCACCCTTCCGGGATCATTTCTGGATCTGTGCGGGATCCCATCTGGGTCAATTCCGGACTATTTCGGGATCATTTTGGAATCCTTTCGGAATCATTTCTGTATGGTTTTCGCGATCCATCGTGGATCCCCTCGGAGCCATTTCGGAACTTTTTCTGGAGTTAGTCGGGATAATTTAGGGACCCTTCCTGGATATTTTCTGGATGGTTTC
The DNA here is from genome assembly GCF_040869045.1 of Eurosta solidaginis. Taxonomy (NCBI): domain Eukaryota; kingdom Metazoa; phylum Arthropoda; class Insecta; order Diptera; family Tephritidae; genus Eurosta; species Eurosta solidaginis. The sequence continues at coordinate 171,527 of NW_027137054.1, read as the reverse complement.
TGAAATCCGTCCGGGAGCCCGTCAGGGTAATTTCGGAACTTTTTCGGGATCAATTTGGTACCCTTCAGGCATCATTTCTGTGTGGTTATCTGGATAAGTCTAGAATCGTGTCGTTGTCATTTCGGGTTTTTTTGGGACTACTTCGGGAACTTTTGGAAACACTTCCGGCGCGTTTCTGGATGGTTTTCGGGATCCGTCCGCGATAGCGTCAGGGTCATTTCGTGGCTTTTTCTGGATAATTTCGTTATCATTTTGGGATCCTATCAGGTTATCAGCTCATAAAGTTCTTTTTTTTACTCAATTACAAAAATAAAATGCATTAGACAGAAAAAAAATTTTAAACAGATAACTTTATAAGCAGGCTAACGTGAATAGCCCACATATTTCATTTTCTCCTTGCGGACGGGGCCGCGGGTAAAGGCTAGTATATATTATAAATGGCAAAGTTTGGATATTTGGATGTTTAGATGTTTGGATGTTTGGATGTTTGTCCAGACGTTTGTCTTTGTGACTCAATCACGCAAGAACGGCTGGACGGATTTGCATGAAATTTGGCATGCATATAGCCAATAGTCTAGAAGGATCTACTAGCTATATATTTTTCAAAAGGGGCGTGGTCCCGCCCCCTAGCAACAGTTATAATTTAATTATTATATTTTTTTGTTTTTGCGACTGAACCACGCCAGAACGGCTTCACGGATTTTGATGAAATTTGGGACAGAGATAATAGGCTACTGGCGAAATTTTTTTCGAACATGGAAAGGGGGAAGGGGGTTCCACGACCCCTTCGAATAATTACTTTTAACAATTTTTACACATTATAACTTTACGTATTCTGACCTTCACCAATATTACAAACTCAATGGGTGAAATAAGTGAGGGTGATACAGTGATACACCCCCCCCCCCCCCCCTTTATCTTCCCTCTGGTGTAAAATCTATAAATTGTTATAACTCAATATAAATTTTCTCCTAAATGAATAGTTTTTGGTACCTGGCACATACAGTTTTTAATTAGCTTCTCCATATTTGTAATCCCGTAAGGGTCATATCGAGACCCTTCCGGGATCATTTCCGGATGGTTTTCGGGATCGGTCCGGGATCCCGCCGGGGTAATTTCGGGACTTTTTCAGGATCATTTTGGGACCCTTCCGGGATCATTTCTGTATAGTTTTGGGGATCCGTCCGGGATCCCGTCGGGGTTATTTGGGACATTTTCGGGACTATCCCGGAATCATTTCGGGAGTATTTCGCGATCATTCGGGGACCCTTCCGGCATCATTTCTGGATGGTTTTCGGGATCGGTCCGGGATCTCGTCGGGGTCATTTGGGGACTTTTTCGGGATCATTTGGGAACCCTTTCGGCATCATTTCTGGATGGTTTTCGGGATCCGTCCGGGATCTCGTCGGGGTCATTTGGGGACTTTTTCGGGATCATTTGGGGGCTCTTCCGGCATTATTTCTGGATGGTTTTCGGGATCCGTCCGGGATCTCGTCGGGGTCATTTGGGGACTTTTTCGGGATCATTTGGGGGCTCTTCCGGCATCATTTCAGGATGGTTTTCGGGATCCGTCCGGGATCCCGTCGGGTTCATTTCGGGATTTTTTCGCGACTAATACGGGATCATTTGGGAACCCTTTCGGCATCATTTCTGGATGGTTTTTGGGATCCGTCCGGGATCCCGTCGGGGTCATTTCGGGAATTTTTCGCGACTAATACGGGATCATTTGGGAACCATTTCGGCATAATTTCTCGATGGTTTTCGGGATCCGTCCGGGATCCCATCAGGGTAATTTCGGGACTATTAGGGAATCATTTGGGGACCTTTCCGGCATCATTTCTGGATAATTTTCGGGATCCGTCCGGGATGCCGACGAGGTCATTTCGGGACTATTTCGCGACTATTTCGCGGTTATTTGGGATACCTACCGGCATCATTTCTGGATGGTTTTTGGGATTCGTTCGGGATCCCGTCGGGGTCATTTCGGAACTTTTTCTCGACTAACACGGGATCATTTGCGGAGCCTTTCGGCATCATTTCTGGATAGTTGTCGGGATCCGTTCGGGATCCCGTCACGGTCATTTCGGGACTATTAGGGGATCATTTGAGGACCTTTCCGGCATCATTTCTGGATAGTTTTCGGAATCCTTTCGGGATCCCGTCAGGGTCATTTCGGGACTTTTTTCGGGATCACTTAAGGATGGCTTTCAGGATTCGTCCGGGAACCCCTCAGGGTTATTTCTGGACTTTTCCAAGACTATTTCGGGATCATTTTGGGACCTTCCTAAGATCATTTCTGGATGGATTTCTGGATTTGTCCGGAATGCCGTCAGGGTCATTTTGGGACTATTTAGGGATCATTTGGGGTACCTACCGTCATCATTTCTGGATGGTTTTCGGTATCCGTCCGGGATCTCCTCGGGGTCATTTGGGGACCTTTTCGGGATCATTTGAGGGCTCTCCCGACATCATTTCTGGATGGTTTTCGGGATCCGTCCGGAATCCCGTCGGGGTCATTTCGGGACTTTTTCGCGACTAATGCGGGATCATTTGCGGGCCCTTTCGCCAGCATTTCTAGATAGTTGTCGGGATCCGTTCGGGATCCCGTCAGTGTCTTTTCGGAACTATTAGGAGATCATTTGAGGACCTTTACGACATCATTTGTGGATAGTTTTTGGAAACCTTTCGGGATCCCGTCAGGGTCATTTCGGGGCTTTTTCGGGATCATTTAAGGATGGCTTTCAGGATTCATCCGGGAACCCGTCAGGGTAATTTCTGGACTTTTCCGAGACTTTTTCGGGATCATTTGGGGTCCCTCCCAAGATCATTTCTGGATAGATTTCGGGATCTGTCCGGGATCCCGTCAGGGTCATTTAGGGATGCGTTCGAGATCCCGTCAGGGTCCTTTCGGGACTTCTTCGGGACTATATCGGGATCATTTCTGGATGGTTTACGGGATCCGTCCAGGATCCCCTAAGGGTCATTTCGGGCCTATTAGGTGATCATTTGAGGACCTTTCGGCATCACTTCTGGATGATTTTCGGTATCCGTTCGGGATCCCGTCGGAATCATTGCGGAAATTTTTCGGAATCATTTGGGATCCCCTCCGGCATCATTTCTGGACGATTTTCGGGATTTGTTCGGGATCACGTCGGGGTTAATTCGGGACCTTTTCGGGGCTAATACGGGATCATTTGGGGATCCTCTATGGGTCGTTTCGTGACTTTTTCTGTTTTATTTCGGGATCATTTGGGGATCTCGTCGGAGTCATTTGGGGACCTCTTCAGGATCATTTGGGGGCTCTTCCGGCATCATTTCTGGATGGTTTTCGGGATCCCGTCGGGTTCATTTCGGGACTTTTTCGCGACTAATACGGGATCATTTGGGAACCCTTTCTGCATCATTTCTGGATGGTTTTCGGGATCCGGCCGGGATCCCATCAGGGTAATTTCGGGACTATTGGGGGATCATTTGGGAACCTTTCCGGCATCATTTCTAGATAATTTTCGGGATCCGTCCGGGATGCCGATGAGGTCATTTCGGGACTATTCCGGGATCATTTGGGATACCTACCGGCATCTTTTCTGGATGGTTTTTGGGATTCGTCAGGGATCCCGTCGGGGTCATTTCGGGACTTTTTCTCGACTAATACGGGATCATTTGCGGACCCTTTCGGCATCATTTCTGGATAGTTTTCGGAATCCTTTCGGGATCCCGTCAGGGTCATTTCGGGACTTTTTCGGGATCATTTAAGGATGGCTTTCCGGATTCGTCTGGGAACCCGTCAGGGTAATTTCTGGACTTTTCGAGACTATTTCGGGATCATTTTGGGACCTTCCCAAGATCATTTCTGGAAGGATTTCGGGTTTTGTCAGGGATGCCGTCAGGGTAATTTTGGGACTATTAGGTGATCATTTGAGGACCTTGCCGGCATCACTTCTGGATGGTTTTCGGTATCCGTTCAGGATCCCTTCGGAATAATTGCGGCACTTTTTCGGGATCATTTGGGGTCCCTTCCGGCATCATTTCTGAATGGTATTTGGAATTCGTCCGGCATCCTGTCGGGGTAATTTCGGGACTTTTTCTCGACTAATACGGGATCATTTGCGGGCCCTTTCGGCATCATTTCTGGATAGTTGTCGGGATCCGTTCGGGATCACGTCAGGGTCTTTTCGGAACTATTAGGAGATCATTTGAGGACTTTTCCGGCATAATTTCGGGACTTTTTCGGCATCATTTACGATTGGTTTTCAGGATTCGTCCGAGATCCCGTCAGGGTAATTTCTGGACTTTTCCGAGACTATTTCGGGATCATTTTGGGACCCTCCCAAGATCATTTCTGGTTGGATTTCGGGATCTGTCCGGGATGCCGTCAGGGTCATTTTGAGACTATTAGGTGATCATTTGAGGACCTTTCTGGCATCACTTACGGATGGTTTTCCTTGCGGGACTTTTTCGGGATCATTTGGGGTCCCTCCCAAGATCATTTCTGGATGGATTTCGGGATCCGTCCGGGATCCCGTCGGGATAATTTCGGGACTTTTTGGAATCATCTGAGGTCCCTTCCGGCCTCATTTCTGGGTGGTTTTCGGGATCCGTCCGGATTCTGTCGGGATCATTTAAGGATATTTTCGGGATAATTTTGGGTCCCTTCCGGCATCATTTCTGGAAGGTTTTCGGTATTCGACCGGGATCCCGTCGGGGTCATTTCGGGAATTGTTCTCGACTAATACGGGATCAGTAGGGGACCCATTCGGTATCATTTCTGGATGATTATGGGGATCCGTCCGGGATCCCGTCAATGTCATTTCGGGACTATTAGGGGATTATTTGGTGTACCTTCCGGCATCATTTCTAGATGGTTTTCGGGATCCGTCCGGGATTCCGTCGGGGTCATTTCGGGACTATTTCGGGATCATTTGGTGACCCTTTCGGCATCATTTCTGGATGGTTTTCGGGATCCGTCCGGTATCCCATCAGGGTCATTTCGGGACTATTAGGGGATCATTTGGGAACCTTTCCGGCATCATTTCTGGATAGTTTTCGGGATCCGTCCGGGATCCCGACGGGGTAATTTCGGAACTATTTCGGGATCATTTGGGATATTTTCCGGCATTATTTCTAGATGGTTTTCGGGATCCTTCCGGGATCCCGTCGGATTCATTTCGGGACTTTTTCTCGACTAATACGGGATCATTTGGGGCCCCTTCGGCATCATTTCTGAATGGTTTTCGGGATCCGTCCGGGATCCCATCAGGGCATTTCGGGACTATTTCGGTATCATTTGGGGTACCTACAGGTGTCATTTCTAAATGGTTTACGGGATCCGTACGGGATCCCGTCAGGGTCATTTCGGTACTATTTCGGGATCATTTGGGGTACCTACCGGCTTCCGGCGCTAGATGGTTTTCGGGATCCGTACGGGATCCCGTCAGGGTCATTTCGGTACTATTTCGGGATCATTTGGGGTACCTACCGGCTTCATTTCTAGATGGTTTTCGGGATCCGTCCGGGATCCCGTCAGGGTCATTTCGGGACTATTTCGGTATCATTTGGAGTACCTTCCGGCTTCATTTCTAGATGGTTTTCTGGATCCGTCCGGGATCCCGTCGTGGTAATTTCGGGACTTTTTCTCGACTAATACAGGATCATTTAGGGTAGCTTCCGTCATCATTGCTAGATGGTTTTCGGGATCCGTCCGGGATCTCGTCTTGGTCGTTTCGGAACTTTTTCTCGACTTATACGGGATCATTTGGGGACCCTTTCGGCATCATATCTGGATGCTTTTCGAGATCCGTCCGGGAACCCGTCGGGGTCATTTCGGGACTTTTTCTCGATTTATACGGGATCATTCGGGGACCCTTTCGGCATCATATCTGGATGCTTTTCGGGATCCGTCCAGGAACCCGTCGGGGTCATTTCGGGACTTTTTCTAGACTAATACGGGATCATTTGGGGACGCTTTCGGCATCATTTCTGGATGGTTTCGGGATCCGTCCGGGGTCCCGTCGGGGTCATTTCGGGACTATTTCGGGATCATTTGGGGTACCTTCCGGCATCATTTCTAGATGGTTTTCGGGATCCGTCCGGGATCCCGTCGGGGTCATTTCGGGACTTTTTCTCGACTAATACGGGATCCCGTCAGGGTCATTTCGGTACTATTTCGGGATCATTTGGGGTACCTACCGGCTTCCGGCATCATTGCTAGATGGTATTCGGGATCCGTACGGGATCCCGTCAGGGTCATTTCGGTACTATTTCGGGATCATTTGGGGTACCTACCGGCTTCATTTCTAGATGGTTTTCGGGATCCGTCCGGGATCCCGTCAGGGTCATTTCGGGACTATTTCGGTATCATTTGGAGTACCTTCCGGCTTCATTTCTAGATGGTTTTCTGGATCCGTCCGGGATCCCGTCGTGGTAATTTCGGGACTTTTTCTCGACTAATACGGGATCATTTAGGGACGCTTTCGGCATCATTTCTGGATGGTTTCGGGATCCGTCCGGGGTCCCGTCGGGGTCATTTCGGGACTATTTCGGGATCATTTGGGGTACCTTCCGGCATCATTTCTAGATGGTTTTCGGGATCCGTCCGGGATCCCGTCGGGGTCATTTCGGGAATTTTTCTCGACTAATACGGGATCATTTGGGGAAGCTTTCGGCATCATTTCTGGATGGTTTTCGGGATCCCTCCTGGATCCCGTCTTGGTCATTTCGGGACTTTTTCTCGATTTATACGGGATCATTCGGGGACCCTTTCGGCATCATATCTGGATGCTTTTCGGGATCCGTCCAGGAACCCGTCGGGGTCATTTCGGGACTTTTTCTAGACTAATACGGGATCATTTGGGGACGCTTTCGGCATCATTTCTGGATGGTTTTCTGGATCCGTCCGGGATCCCATCGGGCTCATTTCGGGACTATTTCGGGATCATTTGGGGTACCTTCCGGCTTCATTTCTAGACGTTTTTCTGGACCTGTCCGGGATCCCGTCGGGGTAATTTCGGGACTTTTTCTCGACTAATACGAGATCAATTGGGGTAGCTTCCGGCATCATTGCTAGATGGTTTTCGGGATCCGTACGGGATCCCGTCAGGGTCATTTCGGTACTATTTCGGGATCATTTGGGGTACCTACCGGCTTCATTTCTAGATGGTTTTCGGGATCCGTCCGGGTTCCCGTCAGGGTCATTTCGGGACTATTTCGGTATCATTTGGAGTATCTTCCGGCTTAATTTCTAGATGGTTTTCTGGATCCGTCCGGGATCCCGTCGTGGTAATTTCGGGACTTTTTCTCGACTAATGCAGGATCATTTAGGGTAGCTTCCGTAATCATTGCTAGATGGTTTTCGGGATCCGTCCGGGATCTCGTCTTGGTCGTTTCGGAACTTTTTCTCGACTTATACGGAATTATTTGGGGACCCTTTCGGCATCATATCTGGATGCTTTTCGAGATCCGTCCGGGAACCCGTCGGGGTCATTTCGGGACTTTTTCTCGACTAATACGGGATGTTGTTGTTGTTGTTGTTGTTGCGATAAGGTTGCTCCCCGAGGGCTTTGGGGAGTGTTATCGATGTGATGGTCCTTTGCCGGATACAGATCCGGTACGCTCCGGTACCACAGCACCATTAAGGTGCTGGCCCGACCATCTCGGGAACGATTTATGTGGCCACATTAACACAGCCCCTTGAATCTGGTATTTTAGTCGCCTCTTACGACAGGCATACCTACCGCGGGTATATTCTGACCCCCCCTAACCCGCTGGGGGACTAATACGGGATCATTTGGGGACGCTTTCGGCATCATTTCTGGATGGTTTCGGGATCCGTCCGGGGTCCCGTTGGGGTCATTTCGGGACTATTTCGGGATCATTTGGGGTACCTTCCGGCATCATTTCTAGATGGTTTTCGGGATCCGTCCGGGATCCCGTCGGGGTCACTTCGGGACTTTTTCTCGACTAATACGGGATCATTTGGGGACGCTTTCGGCATCATTTCTGGATGGTTTTCGGGATCCGTCCGGGATCCCGTCTTGGTCATTTCGGGACTTTTTCTCGACTTATACGGGATCATTTGGGGCCCTTTCGGCATCATATCTGGATGCTTTTCGGGATCCGTCCGGGAACCCGTCGGGGTCATTTCGGGACTTTTTCTAGACTAATACGGGATCATTTGGGGACGCTTTCGGCATCATTTCTGGATGGTTTTCGGTATCCGTCCGGGATCCCATCGGGCTCATTTCGGGACTATTTCGGGATCATTTTGGGTACCTTCCGGCATCATTTCTAGATGGTTTTCGGGATCCGTCCGGGATCCCGTCAGGGTCATTTCGGTACTATTTCGGGATCATTTGGGGTACCTTCCGGCATCATTTCTAGATGGTTTTCGGGATCCGTCCGGGATCCCGTCGGGGTCATTTCGGTACTATTTCGGGATCATTTGAGGTACCTTCCGGCACCATTTCTAGATGGTTTTAGGGATCCGTCCGGGATCCCGTCAGGGTCATTTTGGGAATATTTCGGGATACCTTCCGGCATCATTTCTAGATGGTTTACGGGATCCGTTCGGGATCCCGTCAGGTTCATTACGGAACTATTTCGGGATCCTTTGGGGTACCTTCCGGCATCATTTCTATATGGTTTTGAGGATCCGTCTGGGATCCCGTCGGGGTCATTTCGGGAATTTTTCTCGACTAATACGGGATCATTTGGGGACGCTTTCGGCATCATTTCTGGATGGTTTCCGGGATCCATCCGGTATCCCGTCGAGGTCATTTCGGGACTATTTCGGGATCATTTGGGGTACCTTCCGGCATCATTTCTAGATGGTTTTCGGGATCCGTCCAGGATCCCGTCGGGGTCATTTCGGTACTATTTCGGGATCATTTGAGGTACCTTCCGACACCATTTCTAGATGGTTTTAGGGATCCGTCCGGGATCCCGTCAGGGTAATTTCGGGAATATTTCGGGATACCTTCCGGCATCATTTCTGGATTGTTTTCGGGATCCATCCGGGATCCCGACGGGGTCAATTCAGGACTTTTTCTGGACTAATACGGGATGATTTGGGGACCCTTTCGGCATTATTTCTGGATGGTTTTCGGGATCCATACGGGATCCTGCCAGGGTCATTTCGGGACTATTTCGGGATCATTTGGGGTACCTTCCGGCATCATTTCTATATGGTTTTGAGGATCCATCCGGGATCCCGACGGGGTCAATTCAGGACTTTTTCTCGCCTAATACGGGATTTAGGGACCCTTTCGGCATCATTTCTGTATGGTTTTCGGGATCCGTACGGGATCCTGCCAGGGTCATTTCGGGACTATTTCGGGATAATTTGGGGTACCTTCCGGCATCATTTCTATATGATTTTGAGGATCCGTCCGGGATCCCGCCGGGATCCCGTCGGGGTTATTTCGGGACTTTTTATCGACTGGTATCGGATAATTTGGGGACCCTTTCGGCATAATTTCTGGATGGGTTTCGGTAATTTCGGGACTATTAGGGGATAAATTGAGGACATTCCGGCATCATTTCTGGATAGTTTTTGGGATCCGTGCGGGATCCCGTCGGGGTAATTTCTGGACTTTTCAGAGATTGTTTCGGGATTATTTTTGGCCCTTCCAAGATAATTTTGGATGGATTTCGAGATCCGTCTGGGATCCCGTCGGGGTCATTTCAGGACTTTTTCGGGAGTAATACGGGATCATTTTGGGACCCTTCCGGAATCATTTCTGTATGGTTTTCGCGATCCGTCGTGGATCACCTAAGAACCCTTCCTGGATATTTTCTGGATGGTTTTTGTGAACCGTCCGGGAGCCCGTCAGGGTCATTTCGGAACTTTTCCGGGACTATTTCGGGATCATTTAGGGTATTTTCCGACATCATTTCTGTATGGTATTCGGGATCATTTGGGGTCCCTTCCGGTATAATTTCTGGATGGTTTTCGGTAATTTCGGGACTATTAGGGGATCAATTGAGGACATTCCGGCATCATTTCTGGATAGTTTTTGGGATCCGTGCGGGATCCCGTCGGGGTAATTTCTGTACTTTTCAGAGATTGTTTCGGGATTATTTTGGGCCCTTCCAAGATCATTTCTGGATGGATTTCGAGATCTGTCCGGGATCCCGTCAGGGTCATTTAGGAGTCCGTTCGATATCCCGTCAGGGTCATTTCGGGACTATTAGGGGATCATTTGAGGACCTTTCCGGCATCATTTCTGGATAGTTTTCGGAATCCGTCTGGGATCCCGTCGGGGTCATTTCAGGACTTTTTCGGGACTATTTCGGGATCATTTTGGTACCCTTCAGGCATCATTTCTTTGTGGTTCTCTGGATAAGTCTAGAATCGTGTCGTTGTCATTTCGGATTTTTTTGGGACTATTCCGGAAACTTTTGGAGACCCTTCCGTGGCATTTCTAGATGGTTTTCGGGATCTGTCCGCGATAGCGTCGGGGTCATTTCGTGGTTTTTTCTGGATAATTTCGGGATCATTTGGGGATCCTATCAGGTTATTAGCTCATTTAGTTCTTTTTTTACTCAATTACAAAAATAAAATGTATTAGACAGAAACATCTTTTTAAACAGATAACTTGATGAAAGTTTGAATGTGAAGATGTTTGTCCAGACGTTTGTCTTTGTGACTCAATCACGCAAGAACGGCAGGACCGATTTGGATGAAATTTTGCGCACATATAGCCAATAGTATAGAAGGATCTACTAGCTATATATTTTTCAAAAGGGGCGTGGTACCCGCCCCCTAGGAGCAGTTATAATTTAATTATTATATTTTTTCGTCTTTGCGACTGAAACACGCCAGAATGGCCACACGGATTTTGATGAAATTTGGGACACATACAGTAGTCTACTAGCGAAATTTTTTCGAACATGGAAAGAGTGGTGGGGACCCACGACCCCTTCGAGCAATTACTTTTTAATAATTTTTGCACATTATAACTTTACGTATACTGGGCCTTCACCAATATCACAGACTCAAGGGGTCAAATAAGTCGAGGGCTTACAAAGTGAGCAGTGACACCCTCCCCCCCCCCCCCCCCCCTTTATCACCCTCTGGTGTAAAATCTTTAAATTGTTATAACTTAATATAAATTTTGTCCTAAATCAGTAATTTTTGGTATCTGGCACATACAGATCGAGATCTAGACAATTTTGGAAAACGATCAGTGGTCCTCTCCTTCTCCTCCTGATATCCGCCCTCCACCAGTTGCTTTTATTAGCTTTACCTGTATGTTTCTATGTAACTCGTCATTCGCTCCAACGCGCCTGCTGCCTTATTAACATGGTTAGGGTCGTATCGAAACCCTTCCGGGATCATTTCTGGATGGTTTTCGGGATTCGACCGGGATTCCGTCGGGGTATTTTCGGGATCATTTGCGTACCTTTGAGAGATAAATTCCTGATGGTTTCCGGGATAGCTACGGGACCTTTCGGGGTTATTTTGGGTCCCCTCCGTAATCATTTCTGGATGGTTTTCGGGATCCATCCGGGGTCCCGTCAGGGTCATTTCAGGACTATTAGGGGATCATTTGAAGACCGTTCCGGCATCATTTCTGAATAGTTTTCGAGATTCGTCCGAGATCGCGACGGGGTCATTTCGGAACTTTTTCGGGACTATTTCGAGACTTTTTCGGGATCGGTTTGGGACCCTTCCGGGATCATTTCTGAATAGTTTTCGGGATCCGTCCGGGATTCCGTCGGGGTATTTTCGGGATCATTTGCGTACCTTTGAGAGATAAATTCCTGATGGTTTCCGGGATAGCTACGGGACCTTTCGGGGTTATTTTGGGTCCCCTCCGTAATCATTTCTGGATGGTTTTCGGGATCCATCCGGGGTCCCGTCAGGGTCATTTCAGGACTATTAGGGGATCATTTGAAGACCGTTCCGGCATCATTTCTGAATAGTTTTCGAGATTCGTCCGAGATCGCGACGGGGTCATTTCGGGATCATTTGGGGCACCTAGCGGCATCATTTCTGGATGTTTTTCGGTATCCGTCCGGGATCCCGTCGGGGTCATTTCGGGACTTTTTCGGGATCATTTGGGGTCCCTTCCGCCATCATTTGTGCATGGTTTTCGTGATATGTCCGGGATCCCGTCGGGGTCATTTCGGGACTTTTTCGGGATCATATGGGGTCCCTTCTGGCATCATTTCTAGATGGTTTTCGGGATCCGTGAGGAATTCCGTCGGGGCCATTTTAGAACTTTTTCGGGATCATTTGGGGTACCTTCCGGCATCATTTCTAGATGGTTTTCGGTATCCGTCCGGGATCCCGTCGGGGTCATTTCGGGATCATTTGGGGTCCCTTCCGCCATCATTTGTGCATGGTTTTCTTGATCCGTCCGGGATCTCGTCGGGGTCATTTCAGGACTTTCTCGACTGATACGGGATCATTTGGGGACCCTTCCGGCATCATTTCTGGATAGTTTTCGGGATCCGTGCGGGATCACGACGGGGTCATTTTGGGACAATTTTGGGATCATTTGGGGTACCTACCGGCATCATTTCTGGATGGTTTTCGGGATCCGTCCGGGATCCCATCAGGGCCAGGACTATTAGGGGTCATTTGGGGACCTCCCCGGCATCATTTCTGGACAGTTTTCGGGATCCGTCTGGGATCCCGTTGGGGTCATTTCGGGACTAATTCGGGATCATTTGGGGTACCTTCTGGCATCAATTCTAGATGGTTTTCGGGATCCGCGAGGAATTCCGTCGGGGCCATTTTAGGACTTTTTCGGGATCATTTGGGGTACCTTCCGGCATCATTTCTAGATGGTTTTCGGTATCCGTCCGGGATCCCGTCGGGGTCATTTCGGGATCATTTGGGGTCCCTTCCGCCATCATTTGTGCATGGTTTTCGTGATCCGTCCGGGATCTCGTCGGGGTCATTTCAGGACTTTCTCGGCTGATACGGGATCATTTGGGGACCCTTCCGGCATCATTTCTGGATAGTTTTCGGGATCCGTGCGGGATCACGACGGGGTCATTTTGGGACAATTTTGGGATCATTTGGGGTACCTACCGGCATCATTTCTGGATGGTTTTCGGGATCCGTCCGGGATCCCATCAGGGTCAGGACTATTAGGGGTCATTTGGGGACCTCCCCGGCATCATTTCTGGACAGTTTTCGGGATCCGTCTGGGATCCCGTTGGGGTCATTTCGGGACTCCCTCGGGACTATTTCGGGATCATTTGGCGACCCTTTAGGGACAATTTCGTGATTTTTTCTGTGTTATTTCGGGATCATTTGGGGACCCTTCCGGCATCACTTCTTGACGGTTTGCCAAATCCATCAGGGTCATTTCGGGACCATTTTGGGATCATTTGGGGACCCTTCCGAGATCATTTCTGGATCCGTCCGGGATACCGTAGGAGTTATTTCGGCATTTTGTTGTTACTTTTTCGGGATAGTTTTGGGACACTTCCGCGATCATATCTGGATCCGTGCGGGATCCCATCGGGTTCATTTCCGGACTATTTCGGGATTATTTTGGGACCCTTCTGGAATCATTTCTGTATGCTTTTCGCGAACCGTCGTGGATCCCCTCGGGGTCATTTCGGAACTTTTTCTGGACTATGGTGGGATAATTTAGGGACCATTCCTGGATATTTTCTGGATGGTTTTTGAGATCCGTCCAGGAGCCCGTCAGGGTCGTTTCGGAACTTTTTGTGGACTGTTTCGGGATCATTTTGATACACTTCAGGGATAATTTCTGTGTGGTTCTCTGGATAAGTCTAGAATCGTGTCGTTGTCATGTTGGGTTTTTTTGGACTATTCCCGGAACTTTTGGAGACCCTTCCGGGGCATTTCTGGATAGTTTTCGGGATCCGTACGCGATAGCATCGGGGTCATTTCGTGGCTTTTTCTGCATAATTTCGGGATCATTTGGGGATCTTATCAGGTTATCAGCTCATTTACCTCTTTTTTTACTCAGTTAAAAAATACAATGCCTTAGACAGAAAAAAAATTTTAAACAGATAACTTGATAAACAGGTTAACGTGAATAGCCCATATATTTCATTTTTTCATTGCGGACGAGCCGCGGGTAAAGGCTAGTATCTAATATATATTATAAATGGGAAAGTTTGGATGTTTGTATGTTTGTGTATTTGTCCAGACGTTTGTTTTTGTGACTCAATCACGCAAGAACTGCTAGACGGATTTGGATGAAATTTGGCACACATATAGCCAATAGTCTAGAAGGATCTACTAGCTATATTTTTTTGAAAAGGGGGGAGGTCCCCGTCCCCTAGGAACAGTTATCATTTAATTATTGTATTTTTTCGTATATGTTACTGAATCACGCCAGAACGGCTTCACGGATTTTGATGAAATTTGGAACACAGACAATACTCTACTGGCGAAATTTTTTTCGAACATGGAAGGGGGGGCGGAGGTCCCACGACCCCTTGGAATAATTACTTTTTAATAATTTTTACACAGTATAACTTAACGTATACTGACCTTCACCAATATTACAAACTCAATGGGTCAAATAAGTCGAGGGCTTACAAAATGAGCAGTGAAACCACCCTCCCCCCTCATCTCCCGCTCTGGTGCAAAATCTATAAATTGTTACAACTCAAATTTTCTGGTAAATCAATAATTTTTGGTATCTGGCTCATACAGATCGAGATCTAAACAATTTTGGAAAAGCGATCAGGGGTCCTCTCCTTCTCCTCCTGCCATCCGCCCTTCCTTAATTGTTTTTATTGCCACGCTTTTATTAGCTTTACCTGCATGTTTCTATGTAACTCTTCATTCGCTCCAACGCGCCTGCTGCCTTATTAACATGATTTTATAATTAGCTTCACCTTATTTGTAATCCCGTTAGGGTCATATCGAGACCCTTCCGGGATCATTTCTGGATGGTTTTCGGGATCCGTCGGGATCCCGCCGGGGTCATTTTGGGACATTTTCGGGACTATTCCGGGATCGTTTTGGGACCCTTCCGGTATCATTTCTGCATAGTTTTCGGGATCCGTCCAGGATCCCGTCGGGGTTATTTTGGGACATTTTCGGGACTATTCCCGATATATATTAGGGACCAATTCGCAATCATTTGGGGACCCTTCCGGCATCTTTTCTGGATGGGTTTCGGGATCCGTCCGGCATCCCGCCGGGGCCATTTCTGGGCTATTTCTGGATCATTAGAGGTATTTTCCGGCATCATTTCTGGGTGGTTTTCGAGATCCGTCCGGGATCCCGTCGGGGTAATTTTGGGACTTTTTCTCGACGAATACGGGATCATTTGCGAACCCTTTCGGCATTATTTCTGGATGGTTTTCGGGATCCGTCCGCGATCTCGTCAGGGACTATTTCGGGATAATTTAGGGTACCTACCGGCATCATTTCTGGATGGTTTTCGGTATCCGTCCGGGATCCTGTAGGAGTTATTTCGGGATCTTTTCGAGATCATTTGGGGACCCTTCCGGCATCATTTCTAGATGGTTTTCGGGATCCGTCCGGGATCCCTTCGGGGTCATTTCGGAACTTTTTCTCGACTAATACAGGATTATTTGGGGACCCTTTCGGCATCATTTCTGGATGGTTTACGGGATCCGTCCGGGATCCCGTCGGCGTAATTTCGAGACTATTAGGTGATCCTTTGATGACCTTTCCGGCATCATTTCTGGATGGTTTTCGGTATCCGTTCGGGATCCCATTGGGGTCATTTCGGGATCATTGGGTCCCTTTTGGCATCATTTCTGGATGGTTTTCGGGATTCGTCCGGGATCCCGTCGGGGTCATTTCAGAACTTTTTCGATATCATTTGGTTTACCTTCCGGCATCATTTCCAGATGGTTTTCGGGATCCGTCGGGGTCATTTCGAGACTTTTTGCGGCTAATACGGGACCATTTGGGGACCCTTTCGCTATCATTTCTGGATGGTTTTCGGGATCCGTCCGGGATCCCTTCAGGGTCCTTTCGGGATTATTTCGGGATCATTTTGGGGTATCCACTGGCATCATTTCTGGATGATTTTCGGGTATTCGACTGGGATCGCGTCGGGGTCATTTCTTGATCGTTACCTTCCGGCATCATTTCTAGATGGTTTTGGGTACTAGTCCGGGATCCCGTCGGGATCATTTCGGGACTTTTGCGCGACTAATCGAGATCATTTGGGGACCCTTTCGGCATCATTTCTGGACAGTTTTAGGGATCCGTCCGGGATCCCGACGGTGTCATTTCAGGACGTTTTCGGGATCATTTGGGGTACCTTCCGGCATCATTTCTAGATGGTTTTGGGTATTAGTCCGGGATCCCGTCGGGATCATTTCGGGACTTTTTCGCGATAGTTTTAGGGATCCCGTCAGGTTCATTTCGGGACTTTGTCGGGATCATTTAAGCATGGTTTTCAGGACCCGTCCGAGATCCCATTAGGGTAATTTCTGGAATTTTCCGAGACTATTTCAGGATCATTTTGGGACCCTTCCAAGATCATTCCTGAATGGATTTCGGGATCTGGCCGTGATCCCGTCAGGATCATTTAGGGATGCGTTCGAGATCCGGCAGGGTCATTTCGGGACTTCTTCGGAACTATTTCGGGATCATTTTTGGATGGTTTTCGGGATCCGTCCGGGTCATTTCGGAACTTTTTCAGGGCTAATACGGGGTAATTTCATAACTTTTTCTGTATTATTTCGCGATGATTTGGGGACCCTTCCGGCATAAATCTTGATGGTTTGCAGGATCCATCAGGGTAATTTGGGGATCCTTCCGAGGTCATTTCTGGATCCGTCCGGGATGCAGTAGGAGTAATTTCGATATTTTTTTTTTGTTACTTTTTCGGGATAGTTTTGGGACCCTTCCGGGATCATTTCTGGATCCGTGCGGGATCACATCGGGGTTACTTCCGGACTATTTCGGAATCATTTTGGGACCCTTCCGGAATAATTTTTGTATGGTTTTCGCGATACGTCGTGGATCCCCTCGGGGTCATTTCGGAACTTTTTCTGGAATATGTCGGGATAATTTAGGAACCCTTCCTGGATATTTTCTGAATGGCTTTTGAGATCCGTCGGGGAGCTCGTCAGGGTCATTTCGGAACTTTTTCGGGACTATTATGGGATCATTTTGGTACCCTTCAGGGATCATTTCTGTGTGGTTCTCTGGATAACTCTTGTCGTTATCATTTCGGGTTTTTTGGTCTATTCCCGGAACTTTTGAATACCCTTCGGGGCATTTCTGGATGGTTTTAGGGATCCGTCCGCGATAGCGTCGGGTTCATTTCGTGGCTTTTTATGGATAATTTCGAGATCTTTTGGGGATCCTATCAGGTTATCAGCTCATTTAGTTCTTTTTTTACTCAATTACAGATATAAAATGCATTACCCAGAAACAAAATTTTAAACAAATAACTTGCTCATGAGTCAGTGACGACAACGAAAATGACAATAAGGGTGATTATTTAACAATTATATGTACACTTTTTATTCAGCTAATGTGTTCAGAATTCATATTTTTACACTTTAAAACTGCCATCGGTGTATTTGTGTGCTTAAATTATGCTAAAAATTGTGTTAAAATTTGTGGTGTGGTGGAAGTGACCTACTAGAATTTTGTGAAGCTCCTCTGCTTTCCACTGAAGTTCGCGCATGCAACATCTTTATCTTCAAAAATTTTTGATTTCAGTCGGCGTCGTCGTCACTCCGACACCAAATCGGTATTGGCTAAAGCGCCAAATACACGACACGAACATTTCCGCGAACATTCCCGTTATGTCATGTTTCTGCGACCTTTTCTGTCGTGTTTGGTGGTGTTTGCCAGTTCGCGCAAATGTTCGCCAAAAATCAAAATATTTAAATTTTTGGCGAACATTTGCCCGAACTGTTCGTGCGTGTATGGCGAAATAGCTCATAATCGTAGTAATTTCTGAACGGAACAGACGTGCGCGGAAAAGTAAAATGGACAATAAAAAATTTCTGAGTGAATTTATTGAAATGTATATATCTTTGCCATCATTGTGGCAAGTAAAAAGCAAAGAGTATTGTAATAGAATTAAAAAGAATAATGAGTATGCGACTTTTTTACGCTTAATTGCCACAGCGAGCAATATTGCTGCAACACAATTGTTGTCCGTATTCATCGCTGTCTGAAAGAGAACTAATGTTCGGCCAAAAGTTCGTATGGTGTTTGGCCAAAGCTGCGAACAAGATTGCGGAATGTTCACGGAAATGTTCGTGTCGATGTCAGATGTTCGATTTTTTTTTTACTATTTCTGTATCTTTTTTCGTGATTTGAGATTTGCTTAAATATTTCATTTCACTTCGTTTTGTGACGTTGTCGCGTCAAGTTCGGTTTTCCTCACAACTCAACCGCGTGTTATTAAGGGACTCTATTCATGCGGTTAAGAATAAAATGGCGGATAGTGCGGGAATCGAAATGACAAAAAGTAATTAAAAACTTTGAAAAATACTTAAGAATTGTGCGCGTTATCAGTTCGTCGTAAAAATATGCAAATTGTGCAAGTAAGTTTCAATTGCTATCGGGCCAAAATCTTTATAAATATTAAAATAAAAATACGCATTTTATGCAAAAATATACATATAATGGCTATCGGGCAAAATCAAAATTAACATTAAAATGTTAATAAATACAGTCAACATATAAACAAATCTAATTAAAAATTACAAGAAATAAAAGCATATAAGTAAAACTTTCGTTTTACAAATATACATAACTTTAATGATACCATCATCAAAGTGCTATTAACGGAACATGTAACGGGGTAGAGATTACCTTAAATATAAATTAAAAAAATACATATAACTCCACCGAGGACATATAACGGCATTACCCAGAAACAAAATTTTAAACAGATAAACTAAGCAGGCTAACGTGAATAGCCCATATATTTAATTTACTCCTTGCGGACGGGGCCGCGTTGTCCAGACGTTTGTTTTTGTGACTCAATCACGCAAGAACGGCTGGGCCGATTTGGATGAAATTTGGCACGCATATAGCCAATGGTCTAGAAGGATCTACTAGCTATATTTTTTGGAAAAGGGACAGTTATAATTTAATTATTGTATTTTTTCGTCTTTGTGATTGAATCACGCCAGAACGGCTACACGGATTTTGATGAAATTTGGGACACAGACAATAGTCTACTAGCGACATTTTTTTCGAACATGGAAAAGGGGTGTGGTTCCCACGACCTCTTCGAACAATTACTTTTTAATAATTTTTACACATTATAACTTTACGTATACGGGCCTTCACCAATATTACAGACTCAATGGGTCAAATAAGTCGAGGGCTTACAAAGTGAGCAGTGACACCCACCGCCTCCTCTCCCCCTTCTCTCCCCTCTGGTGTAAAATCTATAAATTGTTATAACTCAATACACATTTTCTCCTAAATCAATACTTTTTGGTATCTGGCACATACAGATCGAGATTTAAACAATTTTGGAAAAACGATCAGTGGTCGTCTCCTTCTCCTCCCGCCATCCGCCCTCTTCCAATTGTTTTTATTAGCACGCTTTTATTAGCTTTACCTGTATTTGTCTATGTAACTCTTCATTCGCTCCCACGCGCCTGCTGCCTTACTAACACCTTATTTGTAATCCCGTTAGGGTCATATCGAGACCCTTCCGGGATCATTTCTGGATGGTTTTCGGGATCCGCCCGGGATCCCGCCGGGGTGATTTCGGGACTTTTTCGGAACTATTTCGGGATCATTTTGGGACCCTTCCGTGATAATTTCTGTATAGTTTTGGGTATCCGTCGGGATCCCGTCGGGGTCATTTCGGGACTTTTTCGGGACTTATACGGGATCTTTAGGGAACCCTTTCGGTATCATTCCTGGATGGTTTTCGGGATCATTTGGGGTACCTACCGGCATCATTTCTGAATGGTTTTCGGTATCCGTCCGGGATCCCGTCAGGGTCATTTCGGGCCTATTTGGGGATTATTTGGGGACCTCTCCGGCTTCATTTCTGGATAGATTTCGGGATCCGTCCGAAGGGGTCATTTCGGGACTTTTTCGGAACTATTTCGGGATCATTTGGGGACCCTTTAGATGTCATTTCATGACTTTTTCTGTATTATTTCAGGATCATTTGGGGACCCTTCCGGCATTATTTCTTGATGTTTTGCCGGATCCATCGTCGGCGTCATTTCGGGACTTTTTTGGGATCCTTTGGGGTCCCATCCGGCCTCATTTCTGGATGGTTTTCGGGATCCGTCCGGGATCCCATATCGGTCATTTCAGAACCTTTTCGGGGTAATTTGGGATCCCTTCCGGCCTCATTTATGGATTGTTTTCGGGATCCCGTCGGGGTCATTTCTGGACCTTTTCGGGATCATTTGGGGTCCCTTCGGGCATCATTTCTGGATGGTTTTCGGTATCCGTCCGGGATCCCGTTGGGGTCATTCCAGGACTTTTTCGGGATCATTTGAGGTCCCTTCCGGCATCATTTCTGGATGGTTTTCGAGATCCATCCGGGATCCCGTCGGGGTCATTTCGGGACTAATACGGGATCATTAGGGGACCCTTTCGGTATCATTTCTGGATGGTTTTCGGTATCCGTCCGGAATTCCGTCGGAGTCATTTCGAGACTTTTTTGGGATCCTTTGGGGTCCTTTCGGGCATCATTTCTGGATGGTTTTCGGGGTCCATCCGGGATCCCGTCGTGGTGATTTCGGGACTTTTTCGGGACTAATACGGGATCATTAGAGGACCCTTTCCGTATCATTTCTGGATGGTTTTCGGGATCATTTGTGGTCCCTTCGGCCATTAGTTCTGGATGGTTTTCGGTATCCGTCCGGGATCCCGTCGGGGTCATTGCGGGACTTTTTTGGGATCATTTGGAGTCCCTTCGGGCATCATTTCTGGATGGTTTTCGGGATTCGACCGGGATTCTGTCGGGGTCATTCGGGACTTTTTCTAGGCTAATAGGTATCGTTAGGGGACCCTTTCGGTATCATTTTAAACAATTTTTTCAAATTTGTATCAAGAGTCTCAATATCAGACGACATGTCCAATTTCAACATTCTAGGTGTATTATTTACTGCATATTCAGGTTTTTTGTGTTTTCCAAAATATTATACATATAAAAAGTGGGCGTGGTTATCATCCGATTTCGCTCATTTTCAATACCAATTTATTCTGGGTTCAGATAAGCTCTTGTACCAAATTTGGTGAAGATATCTCAATATTTACTCAAGTTATCGTGGTAACGGCAGACGGACGGACGGACGGACATGGCTCAATCAAATGTTTTTCGATACTGATGATTTTGATATATGGAAGTCTATATCTATCTCGATTCCTTTATATCTGTACAACTAACCGTTATAAATCAAAGTTATAATACCCTGTGTACAAGTACAGCTGGGTATAAAAATACCCTTACATACCTACTTGTTTTGGCATTATCATACTGGAAGTTTTATTGTAACTTACCTGGAAAGAAACAAGAGAAATCAAAATTAACAAACGCGAATAAAAATGTGTTTTATTGTATTTTAGTTCAAGGGAAGTTTATATGAGTGAAAAAATGTTTATAATATATTGTGACGATTATTAGTGACATTAAGTGATACTCACATCACTAGTCTGATGTTAAGTAAATGAGGCCACAGCAACAATAAAGCAGGCAGTCACTTGTATCTACATAAACGAATCAATCATTATGTCTACACATATGTACGTACACGCAGCGGAGAGATACGCACGAACACATGCATATATCTTATCTTAGACGCTCCCAAAAGTAGGCAATTATCTGTGTAAGTATCACTCACATATACACGTGCCTATGAGGAGCTATAACGTGCATCTGCAGTTATGTTACAGCTGGTAATTTTATAGCTGGTAGCAAATTCTTGAAATAGAAACGCCTAGAAATATGTCAACGAGGAAACCAAAAAGTATAAAAGCAGCAGCAGCTGAGCCGCGACGAATCAGTATGATTTAAGCACGCTATCTGTTGAGCAGTAGAAGTGTTATTGTGAAGTACTTTAATAAAGGCCATTTTGCAGTATTGTATAGTAGAGTTATTTATTCAACAGTTTAGTGGTTCGAACGTTAGTAGAAGGTTGCAAATAAGCGGAATTGCACTAAATTTGTTACAACATTTTTTCACAAAAGTAAACCATAGAAATTCTCACAATAGTTATAACTAGGATTTATTCAACTAAATATTATATTATAGCCCCAATATACAGAAAAAAAAATTTAGGCTTCCGGAATACAGAGTGCGAGGCAGGATAGACATATTGTTACTGCTCACATGAGCGAAATTCATTCGCCTGGGATATCTTTCAAATACAGGCCGAAAGACAGGGAAAAAACCAATGTTTCCAATGTTGCAGACACGCACTGAGGGAAGTTTGTTGCTCGACAATGCCCTCAGGTTAGCAACGGGATGCCCTTCTTGGCATTAAAACTTGACTTAAGCAGTAAGGCAAAATGCTGAGTGATGACGAGCACAGTGAGCTACTAAACAGACAGTACCTGCTGTGGTGGAACGGAATCCTCATTACAAAGTCAGGTCAGTTGCCTTTGTGTGAACCAACCCGATTCAATGGGCGAGACGAATCAGAAAATTGTCATCTACAGGAGTCCCAAGGCGAATCCATACCAGGTGCTGGCAAAGCGAATTCAACCGATTCGCCGTGCAGAAGAATGCCAAGTCAAAAGAAAATTTTCATTGATTTCGATTAACTGACATACAACTGTTGTGCAAGGCATTGTATGGAAAATAATCAAGAAGAAGCAATCAGCTGTTGGGATAACAACACCGAATTCAATACGCCTTGTGGCGGAGGTCACCGCCCCCTAGGAACAGTTATAATTTAATTATTGTATTTTTTCGTATTTGTGACTGAATCACGCCAAAACGGCTGCACGGATTTTGATGAAATTTGGGACACAGACAATAGTCTACTAGTGAAATTTTTTTCGAGCATGGAAAGGGGGTGGGGGTCCCACAACCCTTCGAAAAATTACTTTTTAATAATTTTTACACATTGCAACTTTAGCTTTACTGACCTCCACAAATACACAACTCAATAGGTCAAATAAGTCGAGGGCTTACAAAATGAGCAGTGACACCCTCCGCCACCCTCCCCCCTTCTCTCCAACTCTGGTGTAAAATCTATAAATTGGTATAACTCAATATAAAAGTTCTCCTAAATGTATCATTTTTGGTATCTGGCACATACAGATCGAGATCTAAACAATTTTGGAAAAACGATCAGTGGTCCTCTCCTTCTCCTCCTGCCCTCCCTCAATTGTTTTTATTAGCACGCTTTTATTAGCTTTACCTGTATGTTTCTATGTAACTCTTCATTCGCTCCAACGCACCTGCTGCCTTATTAACATGGTTTTATAATTAACTTCACCTTATTTGTAATCCCGTTAGGGTTATATCGAAACCCTACCGGCATCATTTCTGGATGGTTTTCGGGATTCGACCGGGATTCTGTCGGGGTCATTTCGGGACTTTTTCTAGGCTAATACGGTATCATTAGGGGACCTTTTCGGTATCATTTCTGGATGGTTTTCGGGATCCGTCCGGGATCCCGTCAGGTTCATTTCGGGAATACAATTTAGGAACCCTTACTGGATATTTTCTGGATGGTTTTTGAGATCCTTCCGGGAGCCCGTCAGGGTCATTTCGGAACTTTTCCGGCACTATTTCGGGATCATTTTGGTACCCTTCAGGGATCATTTCTGTGTGGTTCTCTGGATAAATGTAGATTCGTGTCGTCATTTCGGGTTTTTTTTTTGAGACTATTCCGCGAACTTTTGGAGACCCTTCCGGGGCATTTCTGGATGGTTTTCGGGATCCATCCGCGATATCATCGGCGTCATTTCGTGACTTTTTCTGGATAACTTCGTGATCATTTGGGAATCCTATCAGGTTATCAGCTCAGTTAGGTCTTTTTTTACTCAATTAAAAAAATAAAATGCATTGGAATATAAAGTCGTATGTTGTAGGAGACGGACGTGTCTTAGTTGAGCTCCCGTAATTTTTACTTTGTTGTGGTGTGTTCGTTTGGAAAATACTCGTGAGTTGTATTTACCGGTGCTTTGACCTTTTTTAATAAATTTAGTCGTCGATTGCTGCTACCCACTGGTGTCTTTGGTGGATTTTCATGGATTCCGCTGGTAAGCGTAAACTCCAAACAGCTAGCAAAAAATCTCCAGCATCATAAACTCTGCGGCTGGAGAGTAACGGATCCCTCTCTGATTCGATACTCGCTGCATTATAATCAACGTAAGAAAAAATTCTTTCGATGGAAGAGAGGATTCGTGAGAGAATCAGTGGTATATACTCTCAATTGTCCGAAGAGATTGCTTCACTTGAGCGTAAGTTTACAGCTAAACTGCAGGAGAGTATCGAAGCCTTCGCTCAGCGCATTGATAAAGTTGAACGTAGGCTTGAAGTGGAATCAGAAACGGTGTGCACTTTGTCTGTCGAGTTAAAGGCAGTTAAAGAGGAATTGGCAAACATAAAGACTGAGAGGGTGAACAACAACAACACTCATTCGGCCGACGCTGTCATTTTTGGTCTACCTTTCGCCAGTGAAGAAAACTTATCTTGCATTTTTGAGCGCGTATGCAAATCTATTGAGTTCTCCCCTCCCCCTCTTCGCGACATCTTTCGCTACAAACATACAGTTGCTCGACCCAACAGTGCTGTAATAGTTAAGTTCTGTTCACCATATGACCGCACTCGCACTCTTTCAGCCTTTTCCAACTATCGAAAGCAAAACAAAGCTGTTTCGACAGTGACAATAAATTTAGCATCTTCGAGAGCCTTTCTGCCGACAATAGAAAACTCTTACAGGCTGCTCTTAAATACAAGAAAGCGAATAAGTTAAGCAGTGTGTTCTCCAGACGGGGAGTAATCTTCGTACGCATCTCAAGTAACAGCGAACCTGTCACTGTCACAAGCAACGACCACTTATGTAGCTTTGTTGGTGCTTAGTTGTTTACATCTTTATTTATTCTATTATTTCGTATTTACGTATATACACACATATAGACACACATACCCTGTTAACTATTTACGTTTATGCGTGTTGTTTGTTTGTCAATGCTTTCGCTTGTCTTTTAAGATGCAATTTGATCATTCAATTATGCTTAATGTGCTATGCAAACATGCTGATGGCTTTAAAGCTGTACATTTTAATGCTCGTAGCTTGAACAGTGAAAAGTTAGATTATGTTCGGAGTATTTTTGAACAATCTACTGTTGATATAATCTGCGTGTCGGAAACTTGGTTTCACCCTGATATTCCGGACCAATTTTACTCCATTAAAAATTACAAGCTGTTCAGGAATGATCGGTAGGGTAAAAAAGGAGGGGGTGTAGCTATATATTGTAGAGATTATCTAGATGTTAACATAGTAACTAGGTATTCTTTAACTGAAATTGAGTTTCTCTCCTTAATCCTATCTGATTCCTTCTCAAAAGTGTTTGTGTCTTGTGTTTACAACCCAAATAAAAACTCTTCGTATCTCCCTTTCTTCGACGATCTTTCTTCCAAATTAACTGATTTTGATAATTTAGTTATTTGCGGGGATTTCAATATTAATTTATTAACTCCTGACGCCAATTCGGTAAATTTCGTAGACTCGGTCGCATCTACTGGCATGCGCATTGTTAATAGCCAAATGCCTACTAGGTTTTCTTGTAATTCGCGTCCAAATTTGTTAGACATCTTTATTGTCCCAACTTCTACCGCTGTGGTTCTATTTGATCAATTGTCTTTTGTTTCAGATCACGACTTAATATTTTGTACTTTAAATTTTAAATTGCAATATAATGATGTTACAACCACTGATTTTTACTACCGTGATTACAATGCTATTAATTTAAACAGTCTGTTTTTCGATTTAAACCACTTCTCCTGGGAACGCTGCTGGCAATTAGTCACTGTTGATGACAAACTTAACTTTTTATCACAATCCCTACTTTACTTTTTTAATAAGCATGTTCCTCTTCGTAAACTTGTGTGCTCCTCGCGCTCTAGCCCTTGGATTTCACGCGAGGTCAAAGTGGCCATAAAAAATCGAAACCTCGCATATAACGTATGTAAAAGAAAACGTACTCGTGAAAACTGGATAAGCAGGCTCGGAACAAAGCTTCAACCTCTGTTCTACTGGCTAAAAAGAAATTTTACTGTGGCAAACTTAACACTGATTTTCCTCCCAAACACTTGTGGTTTAATTTAAAGCGGTTAGGCGTACGGCCATCCTCGGAAGCCTCTTGTTCTCTAGACCCTAACCTTCTCAATTCTTTTTTTTGTTTCATCCAGCTCCTCTGCTACCCCTTGTCCTCTACCTTTAGATTCCTTGTCCATATTATCATCCTTACCTAAGTTTCAATTCGTGTCGGTTGGGGAACTCGAAGTAACTAAATGTGTTTATGGTATCAAATCAAACGCAATAGGTTCTGATGGCATTCCACTTAAATTTATTAAATTTATCCTACCTAATATCTTACGCTGCATCACTCACCTCATAAACCACTGTTTCACTTCTTCGACTTTCCCTGCTGAATGGAAAGAAGCAATTGTTATCCCGCTCCCAAAGAAACCTGGGGCTTCTGAGCCCTGTGAATTCAGACCCATAAGTATTCTGACTGGGCTGTCTAAGGTAGCTGAGATACTTATGGCAAATCAAATTATAGCTTTTATTGAGACAAATAATCTCCTCAGTCCATTTCAATCGGGTTTTAGAGAAGCTCACTCTTGCTCGACTGCTGTCACGAAAGTTGTCGATGACATCCGTCAGGAGTTTGACCAGGGTCACTTGACGCTTCTGTGTCTTTTGGATTTCTCCAAGGCATTTGAATCTGTCAACCATATCCTTCTCTGTGATAAGCTATATAAATGTTTCGGTTTTGATGAAAACGCAGTTAAGCTGGTAAACAGCTATCTTAGCAACCGAACTCAAAAGGTTAAAGTCGGGAATAGTTTCTCTACAGCTGGGTTTACCAGGTCTGGAGTACCACAGGGCTCTGTCTTGGGTCCCCTTCTTTTCAGTATCTTTATAAATGACATTTTTAATGTCTGCTCTTTTGCTCGACGACATGCTTATGAGGATGATGTGCAATTATACATTTCAAGCCATATAAGCCTGGTTCAGGATCTTACAGATAAGCTGAATGCGGACTTACGCTCGATTATGGAGTGGTCTAGGTCAAACCTTCTGTGCCTTAATGCTCGAAAATCATATGTTCTTCTAATCTATAAGGATAAGATCCAGTTTTCTGATATCCCACACCTTTATATCGGATCTGCAAGAATTCAATTAGTCGATAAAGTACGAAATCTAGGCTTTGTAATCAACTCTAAGTTGTCCTGCGAAGACCACGTCAATCAAGTTGTGGGTAAAATCTATTATACATTGTGGTGCCTTAGGGTGTCATCAATTTTCGTAACTTCTGATACAAAGAAAAAGCTTATTCTGTGTCTTATTGTACCTTACATAACCTACTTTGAGGTCGTTTATAGCAATTTAGATGCTGTCTCCCTTCATAAACTCAGTGTTGCTTTCAACCACGCTACTAGATATGTACACGGTTTAAAGAAATTTTCTCACTTATCTACGTTGAGAAACTCAATTCTTGGTTGAGACCTAATAAATTTTATCAAAGCGCGTAATTGCATTTTTATGTTTAAATTGCTAGTCTACAAAAAACCGGGTTATTTGTACGATAAGCTTACGTTTTCCAAAAGTACACGCTCCTCTAATTTTATCCTTCCAAAGTTTAATTATTTAACCTCTTCCAGGCTTTTCTTTGTTAACGGCGTTTGGCTATGGAACTCCATTCCACAGTCTTTAAGGAACTCAATGAGAGAAAATAATTTTAAAAATCTTATATTTGACTATTTTAGTGATCAAACTGCATAACACGGTTTTTATAAATTTGTGTATCCTATATTTTTAATTTTTATATAAATATTTTCATATACATAAGTTTTATGTTTGTATTGCGCAATAAAGGATTTTAATCTTGGTGGGCTAATGTATTAAAACTAACACAGTTTTTATAAATTTGTCTATTTCATATTTTTAATTTTTATATACATAAGTATTTTTATATACATAAGTTTTATGTTTGTATTGCGCAATAAAAGATTTTAATCTTAATGTGCTAATGTATTAAAACTAATAACTAATAAATGAAATGAAAAATAGACAGAAAAAAAAATGTTAAGCAGATAACTTGATAAGCAGGCTAACGTGAATAGCCCATATATTCTCCTTGCGGACGAGGCCGCGAGTAAAGGCTAGTATATTATAAATGGGAAAGTTTGGATGTTTGTCCAGACGTTTGTCTTTGTGACTCAATCACGCAAGAACGGCTGGACCGATTTGGATGAAATGGCCAATGGTCTAGAAGGATCTACTAGCTATATTTTTTTGAAAAGGGGGGAGGTCCTCGCCCCCTAGGAACAGTTATAATTTAATTATTGTATTTTTTCGTCTTTGCGACCGAAATTGGAACGATGTGGAAGAGTGCGTCCCCATGAAACGGAAGTATGAACCAACAAAATCTGCAGCGAAGGTAGTATCATAATTGCATGTGTCAACATGAAAAGTGGCAACAGTTCTTCAAAAATTAGCTAAAGACGAAATAAAAGTTCTAAAACCGTCGCAATCGGCTATTTGGCGTCGAGTGATCAAGGATGCAGAAAATGTAAAAGTCCGGATTAAAGAGCTCCTCTCTGAAGAGGAATTTTGTCTGCACTTTGATGGAAAAAGAATACAAAATAAGGAATATCAGGCGGTTTGTCTCAAAAATTCTAAAAGAACTATACAGTTTGGAGTTTTGCCTTGCAACAGCGGATCAGCTAAGGACATCTTTATTCCTTTGCGTTCCTTGTTGGATGAGTATAATGCATGGAGAAATATCAAAATGATTATATCTGACACAACTGCAGTAAATACCGGAAGCAAGAATGGGGTAGTTTTCAAACTCCAAACAGAGTTCCGAAAAATCGGGCTAGAGGCACCTCAGTTCATAGGCTGTCAACATCACATTCTCGACCTTGTTCTGCGTCACCTAATGGATTTTTTGTTTCCAACAACATCGATGTCACCCAGCATCAATTATCAATTCAGTGAAGACGTGTTGGCAGAATATGATAACATTCATAATAACTATGTGTATAAAAGTTACATTATCAGTTAAAAACCCGGGATGGAGAGATGATTTCAAGTTTCTTTTCGACCTCTGTGAGGGGTATAATTACTACCAGAAGGAAAAAAATGGCCTTTACTCAAATGGCGAAAGCTACCGTCCCTTCACAGTGCTAGGTGGAATTCACGAGCAAATTTTGCTTTGATTGCTTATTTTCTCATTCCCAAGTGGAGAGATCAGCTCAAATTTATCTGTGACTTTATAGCAAATGCATGGGCAAAGGCATGGTTTTCAAATCAGCATTATTCAGAGGAAATATACGACGAATTACATGCTGCTGTCGCTAAACTGAAATGTGCTAAGGCTTTGAAGTCTTTTACTACTCATTGGAAAGCGGAACCTTCTGTGCTCGATGTTCCTCGTTCAAATATTGTGGCTGAACGAAGAACGAAGAAATTCACAGCACTTGCAAAACGGATAAATATCTCAATTAAATTACAAGTTCATAAACAGTAATTTAGAAATTTAAAGTAACGAAAAGTTGAATATTGTAAACCATATGCAGTGCAGAATAAATTATATGCAAATTTTCCTCATACTGACACAAATTTCGATGTGAGCGTAACGTTTTTTTAGAATTTATTGAAATTATTGTTATTTTCGTGATTTTTATACAAAAGTTCATCGTTTGCCACTACAGCGTTTTAATCTAAAAAAAATCATAACCTTAGTATTTATGTATATACCAGCGAAATGAAATGAGCTCAGCCTTGATCATCCCGCTTAAGTTCGAGCAGTGTTGTTACTTATCATTTATGGCACTGCTCCCAACTTTGGTTATGTGGCAGTATGGGATAGAATATACATATTAGCAGTTTGGAAACAGACGAAATTAATTAAGTGTACGCTTTGTTCTTTTCATAAAAATATAAAGTTAATATAATAAGAAATTTCTATAGAAATGTCAGTTTAAAATGCTGTTTAAATATTTTTAATTTTTCATCATCAGGGGCATTGAAATTTTAATTAGGCACTTCTAACCAAAAATTTACTCAAAGCTAAATGGGTTCAGTAAAAAAAAGAATAAATTAAGGTTTCATTAACACAGTTGTTTGTTTATATATGTAGATATGTAGCAGAGTTGGATTGTGGTATTAATTTGAAACGTGCATAACAACTTTATTTTTATTGAGTAAATACAAAAAAACAAGATAAACTTAATTAGTTTTATCTGTCTCCAAACTGCTTATGCATATGTTCTATTGTGTACTATTTACTCACAAACTTCAAGGTATTTATGTATATTAGGCCGGGTCGATTTGTGGGGAGGCAAAAAAATCGCCAATTGTTCTGCGAAAATCATATTCTAGGGATCAAAATAAGAAACATTGCCAAAGGAATTGAATTTTCCACCGATTCGAAGTACTTATACGACATGGCCCATGCAATTTCTAGTGGCGTGGTTCCGGTGGATCTGGCTAACATCAAACCAGGGAAAATTGTACATTCTCGGTGGCTCACCATGGCCGCTAGATTATTGCGATTAGATGTGACAACGGAAAATCCAGATGCAAATTTAAGAATTCTGGTTGAATTTATGTACTTCAATATCAATTATTACAGCTCTGCTGTGTACGGCAGTGCATTATTTTTCAAGTTCATTGGTTGGTCACGATTTCTAGAACCTCGTTTACGCAAAATTGTCAATGAAGTAATTAAAGATAATTCATATTTAAATCGACCCGCCCTAATGTATATACCAGCGAAATGAAATGAGCGCAGCCCGCTTAAGTTCGAGCAGTGTCGTTACTTATATGGCAGTATGAGATAGAACATATTCACCCTTATCGCGAGTTTTATTTTCACCCGAAAATATTCACAGTTTTTGTTCACCCTATCGCAGAGGGTGGCGAAAAAATTTTTTTCGTGTTCGAAACTGATTTCACCTTATCGGCAACTCTTTGTTCGGGCGAAATGAACAGCGGGGGAACCTAAATTTGTTCACTTATATTTTACAGGCGAACGAGAGGAAAACAAAATGTAAGCAATTTTTTGTTTTGAAATTTGATACTCTTATAATTATATGTACTTTAAATAAATAAATAATGCACACTAGGAAGCTGAGTGGAAAAAAGCGAAATTCCTGTATTGCTGTAAATTCTATTTTTTATGACAACGTATCAGTCGGCCAGTTATCCATTGTGGACAAAGCAACGGTTCCAAAATGTTGAGCACCTCACTGAAACAAGATTGGCTAAGGCGCACTTCATGGTCTTTCCGACGCCTTTTTCCTATCCCAAAAAACGAAGACATGTACTCAATTTCACAATTGGTGGAACTCCAAATTTTTGCTTCAATGGTGGCAAGGAGTTGGTAAGAATATATAGCAAATGTTAGAATGTCGGCTTGTTTATCCTGTAATATTGGCGAAAGCTAATTGAAAACAAGTAAGGAAGGTTAAGTTCGGGTGTAACCGAACATTACATACTCAGTTGAGAGCTATGGTGACAACATAAGGGAAAATAACCAGGTGGGAAAATGAACCGAGGGAAACCCTGGAATGTGTTTGTATGACATGTGTATCAAATGAAAGGCATTAAAGATTATTTTATGAGGGAGTGGGCCATAGTTCTATAGGTGGACGCCATTTAGGGATATAGCCATAAAGGTGGATCAGGGTTGACTCTAGAATGCGTTTGTACGATATGGGTATCAAATTAAAGGTGTTAATGAGTATTTTAAAAGGGAGTAATCCTTAGTTCCATAGGTGGACGCCGTTTCGAGATATCGCCACAAAGGTTGACCAGGGGTGAGCCTAGAGTTTGTTTGTACAATATGGGCATCAAACGAATGGTGTTAATGAGTATTTTAAAAGGGAGTGGGCCTTAGTTCTATAGGTGGATGCCCTTTCGAAATATCGCCATAAAGGTGGACCAGGGTTGACTCTAGAATGTGTTTGTACGATATGGGTATCAAATTAAAGGTATTAATGAGGGTTTTAAAAGGGTGTGTTGGTTGTTGTATAGGTGGTCGCCTTTTCGAGATATCGCCAAAAAGGTGGACCAGGGGTGACTCTAGAATGCGTTTGTACGATAAGGGTATCAAATGAAAGGTGTTAATGAGTATTTTAAAAGGGAGTAATCCTTAGTTCCATAGGTGGACGCCGTTTCGAGATATCGCCATAAAGGTGGAGCAGGGGTGACCCTAGAATTTTTTTGTACAATATGGGTATCAAACGAAAGGAGTTAATGAGTATTTTAAAAGGGAGTGGGCCTTAGTTCTATAGGTAGACGCCTTTTCGAGGTATCGCAATAAAGGTGGACCAGGGGTGACTCTAGACTTTGTTAGTACGATATGGGTATCAAATGAAAGGTGTTAATGAGTATTTTCAAAGGGCGTGGGCTTAGTTCTATAGGTGGACGCCTTTTCGATATATCGCCATAAAGGTGGACCAGGGGTGACTCTAGAATGAGTTTGTACGATATGGGTATCAAATTAAAGGTATTAATGAGAGTTTTAAAAGGGAGTGGCGGTAGTTTTATATGTGAAGGCGTTTATAGATATCGACCAAAATGTGGACCAGGGTGACCCAGAACATCATCTGTTGGATACCGCTAATTTATTTATATATGTAATACCTGTCAAGATTTTAAGGGTTTTATATTTCGCCCTGCAGAACATTTTCATTTTCTTCTACTTAATATGGTAGGTGTCACAACCATTTTATAAAGTTTTTTCTAAAGTTATATTTCGCGTCAATAAACCAATCCAATTACCTCACCATGTTTCATCCCTTTTTTCGTATTTGGTATAGAATTATGGCATTTTTTTAATTTTTCGTAATTTTTGATATCGAAAAAGTGGGCGTGGTCAATGTCGGATTTCGGCCATTTTTTACACCAATACAAAGTGAGTTCAGATAAGTACGTGAACTGAGTTTAGTAAAGATATATCGATTTTTGCTCAAGTTATCGTGTTAACGGCCGAGCGGAAGAACAGACGAACGACTGCGTATAAAAACTGGGCGTGGCATCAACCGATTTCGCCCGTTTTCACAGAAAACAGTTAACATCATAAAATCTATGCCCCTACCAAATTTCAAAAGGATTGGTTAATTTTTGTTCGACTTATGGCGTTAAAAGTATCCTAGACAAATTAAATGAAAAAGGGCGGAGCCACGCCCATTTTGAAATTTTCTTTTATTTTTGTATTTTGTTGCACCATATCATTACTGGAATTGAATGTTGACATAATTTACTTATATACTGTAAAGATATTAAATTTTTTGTTAAAATTTTACTTTAAAAAAAAATTTTTTTTTAAAGTGGGCGTGGTCCTTCTCCGATTTTGCTAATTTTTATTGGGCGTACATATAGTAATAGGAGTAACGTCCCTGCCAAATTTCATCATGATATCTTCAACGACTGACAAATTACAGTTTGCAAAAATTTTAAATTACCTTCTTTTAAAAGTGGGCGGTGCCACGCCCATTGTCCAAAATTTTACTAATTTTCTATTCTACGTCATAAATTCAACTCATTTACCAAGTTTTGTCGCTTTATCTGTATTTGGTAATGAATTATCGCACTTTTTCGGTTTTTCGAAATTTTCGATATCGAAAAAGTGGGCGTGGTTATAGTCCGATATCGTTCATTTTAAATAGCGATCTGAGATGAGTGCTCAGGAACCTACATACCAAATTTCATCAAGATACCTCAAAATTTACTCAAGTTATCGTGTTAACGGACGGACGGACATGGCTCAATCACATTTTTTTTCGATCCTGATTATTTTGATATATGGAAGTCTGTATCTATCTCGATTCCTTTATATATGTACAACCAACCGTTATCCAATCAAACTTAATATACTCTGTGAGCTCTGCTCAACTGAGTATAAAAATGAACTCGATTTTCGAAATCAGGGGGTGGTTTTACATACGAATTTCATAACGGCGTTTCTGGTAAAGAGAAAAAGTTGAAATTCGTGGTCCAGTGTTATCAATAGAAATTTGACACATCCAACGCTTTTATTTAATTGTCTGATCAACGCCCTAGACTGATGAAGAGTGTGATGACTAGTACCTAAGACCTACCTGATTATTTTCTATTTATCCAATTTTATTAATTTAAGGTATTTAATTTTATTTATTGCAGGTATTTAATTTTATTTGTTTAACTTAATTTTAACATTTTTCATTTTTTCTTTATAAGAGTCCACATGCACCATGGACTGGGAAAGGGGGTTACACTAGACTCACCTAGATTACAGTCGTTGCTGACCAGGGTATGGGCTACCGGTTTTCCTTACAGGCTGATGGATAGCGGATCCCCAATGCGGTTAGTTAAAACCGTTTAACCGACACCTTTTTTCTCTACCGACATAAAAAAAATAACACCCAAAAATACTTATAATCACTGAATCATTTGCGCACTCACTGGCATGTACCTTACATTTGAGCACTGCCCTGCAGTCGTTTGGCGATCGTACCTTATAGATCGAAAGTCCTTCTTTTTCACCACTTTCACTCAAGAACGAAATACACCAATACATATAATCCTATTTTGGCGGGAAACGACAGACATAAACTTTCACGATACTAATTTCACCCACACTAACAGATACATATTCATACATCTAGATCACGTTACTAACACACATAAGGGTAACTCCGTTGCTGTTAACGCACAGATACAGCGGTGTTCGGACTTTTGCAATGTTGCATTGACCCACAGGCTGCCGCTACAGGCTCGGATGCCGCCGATGTTGCATGCAACATGCAGCGTGTCCATAAAAAGATTCAAAGCGCAGTCCGTACTATTTTGGTTTGGTGTGCCCAACGTGTGGCTTCGAACCACGAACCAAAGCCGGGCTATCCCCTTACCTATTCACTATTTCGCTAGGGTAACGCGTATTTATTTTATGGGCAGTACTCAGAATTATTTTGTCTGATGCCTACTAAAATCTACATCACAGTTTACTATCTAAAGGACTAGAATGGCATGCAGGTTAAACTTAAAGCTATATCACAGGTAAGTATCTAAGCCTAAATCACAGGTGAGTATCTATATCTATATCACAGTTTTGCAGGTTAATAAAAAGGGTGTCAATAAATAAATACGTAAATAAATTAGTCAATAGATAGGTAAATAAATCAATAAATAATTACAAAAAAAAAAACAATTAAATAATTAATAAATAATAAAATAATACGAAAAATATATAAATACAAATATAATTACAGGGGTAAGAATAAAGGGTATAAATAATTGTCAACATGTTTGTGCACCGTCAAGTCAAGGCTTTGCGACATAAAACATGCAACACTTCTACACAAACCACATGCAACATATAACAAAACTACATGCAACACAGATTTAAGCAACAAAAATATCTTTAGCGTGGTATACACCGATTTTCTTGCCACTGATATCGCCGAGTTCGTACATTGAATTTCCTATAGCTTGCAGGACTACACACTTAACTTGCTTTGGGGCAAGTTTAGCGTTGTGGTTTTCAATCTTCGAACTCTGCTTGAAATTTCGGCGGTATACCACTTGTCCGGTTTGGAATTTCACATCTTTGCTACGGGTATTATACAACTTTTTACTTCACTCATGTGCTAGTTTGGGTACCTTCAGTATAGAGTCCCTAATACTTTGTAGTCTATCTGCTTTATAGCATCTATCTGCAAATCTACATCTTTAAATGCACCCAATTTGCGGCATATTTCTTATGATGCCCCATGTTGCATCATGGGCATGCCAAACGTGGCATAGTATAGGGAGCAGTTAATCGACATTTGTACCGCACTGCGAAGGGCAAAAGCCGCATCGCTGATACACCTATCCCAGTTCTTTTGATTATCCTTAATGAGAGACCGCACTATTTGGAGCACGGAGCGGTTAACCCTCTCCGCTGCATTCCCTTGAGGGGAATAGAAAGCAGTTCTTATATGTTTAACTCCATACTTATTTAAAAATTTAGCAAACATGTCGGAGACAAATTGTTTCCCATTATCGGAATGAACGAATTCCGGGACCCCAAATATGTGAAATACTTCTTTTCCAAAAAATCTACAAATATCTATAGACGTGGCTTTACGCATGGGTTTTAAAAAGACAAACTTGGAAAAATGATCAGGACACACAACCACATAAACATTACCATCACTAGTACGTGGGCATGGACCCATAAAGTCGATAAACAAACGTTGGAAAGGTCTTTCGGTTACGTGTTGCTTTCCCATGGGTGGTCTATGAAACACGTTTTGGGTTTTGTTTCCCCTCCAAACTTCATATTCTTTAAGGAAGGTTTGCACATCGGTTATCATGCCCGGCCAATAGTATTTTTCGCGTGTTCGGGCTAAGGTTTTATGGATGCCCCCGTGTCCGGCCGAAGGTGAGCTGTGGGAGGATTCCACCAACCCTGCGCGCAACTCCGACGCTCCCCAGAGTTTCCAGGCTTGATCCTGCTGAAGATCGTCCCCCAGGTAAAACTGAGTTCGTTTATAGACGTAACCGTCCGACACGCATAGTTCTGGAAGTTTCTCCTGGTTTTCTGTCACGGTTTTTCTAAGTTCGTCATACTCTACGGTTCTAAAGTAATCCGAGTCCAAGTCAACGTCCATTAGTCTGTCTGATAGCTGCATTTCCTCCATGTGCGCTCGCGACAGCGTATCGGGTACAACATTGAGTGCTCCTTTTCTGTGCTCGATTTGAAAGTCGTAGGCCTGAAGTTTTAAACTCCACCGCGCGAATCTTCCTGACAGGTCCTTTTGGTTCATCAACCATTTAAGACTCGCGTGGTCGACTATGATGGTGAAGGGTAAACCTTCGACGTATGGCCTACATCTTTTTACACTTATCACTGCAGCGTAGCACTCAAGCTGGGCGATACTATAATTACGCTGCGCTTTGTTTAGTTTGGCGGAAATGTAAGCTATGGGTCGTTCGTTGTTCTCATCGTCTAACTGAAAGAGTACCCCGCCCACTCCGTCTGTCGAAGCATCGCACTGGATGTAAAAGCGTCTGTTAAAGTCAGGATGTACCAGTACAGGAGCGAAAATCAAGCTCTCTTTTAGTCGCTCAAAGGACTTTCTTGCTTCTTCTGTCATCGTAAACCTTTTGATTTTTTCTTTTGTGAGACAGTCGTGCAGCGGCGCTGCAATGGTTGCATAGTTTTGGATAAAACGGCGGTACCAGCCTGACATCCCTAACCATCGGAGCTGTTTTGGCGTTTTTGGTTCGGGGAAATCCCTCACCGCCGCAACCTTGTTCGCATCTGTTCGGATGCATCCATCGCCCACTACATAACCTAGGTACCTAACTTCCCTGAAACAAAACTTGCTTTTCTCGACATTTATGGTAAGGTTGGCTTCACGTAAACACTTAGCGACGTTTTCCAACAAACGTAAATGAGACGAAAAATCTACAGAACAAACTAACAAATCGTCTAAATACACAAAAACACAATCACGTAAAGAAGCGGGTATAACCTTGTCCATTAGTCTACACATTCTTTGTGCTGCATTACACAGTCCAAACGGCATGACTGTATACTGGTAGAGGGGACGCCCTGGCACTGTAAATGCAGTCTTCTCTCGGGACTTCTTCTCCAATGGTATTTGCCAAAAGGCATCTTTTAGGTCCATGGCCGAAATGAACCTGGTATTTTGGAGTTGGCTGAGAATCCCATCAATGTGCGGAAGGGGATAAGCGTCCTTTATAGTTCGCTCATTCGCCTTCCTCGCATCGAGACAGAGACTCTTCTTTTCACCCTTTATCACCAGCGATACGGGAGAGCTCCAACTGCTATTGCTCTCCTCAATCACCCCTAGACCCAGCATGCGGTCTAGCTCTGCAAAAACAAATTTTTGTATGGCTGGTAATATCGGATAGTGCCTATGTTTCACGGGGAGATTCTCATCCGAGACCTCGATCACGTGTTCCTCCACGTTGGTTTTTCCCAACCCCAACACAGGAAAGGATGGGAACTGTGCCTTGATCCTTTCTCAGTCAATACTTTGCTCTTTCGTGAGGAGATGTTGCACGACATCAAACGACAAATCGCCCTCAGTGGGTACCAATTCCGCAACGGCAGTGGGGGTTGAACGCACCACCTTTCCTCGACTAACAACATCCAGGTCGAAAGCCTGCCAAAAGTCTACCCCTAAATAAACTTCCTGTTGGAGACCTGGCATGATTAGGGATTCCAAATTCTAAACTTCTCCTTCCCATAAGACAGACTGAGTGATAGCACCTACTACCGGGGTTTCACCGCCGTTTGCTTAACTTGATTAACTAGCTTAATGATGCTATCCTCTCTGCCTTCTATCAAATTTTCAAAATTTTTTCCTAAACAATTCGCGCCAGCCCCCGAATCCAACAAAGCTAGAACATCCTTGCCTCCGACCTTGGTTCGCACGAAGAAACGATTGTCTCCCTTGAGGGTTACAATAGTGGAGACTATCTTGTGGTGAATTCGCTTCATAATCTTCCTCTTTTCGCGCATCCTCTTTATTTTCTGGTAATTCCTCTTCTTCTTTGAGGAAATCTCCTCAAAAAATATCCGATGTCTAGCTTCCTCGTATTCCACCTTCCTCTGGTGTAGACTTTTTGGCTCGGCTTTCGCCACACATACCTTTTCAACACACACGCTTTCGTCCACCCTTTTTAAAATTTTGAAGCTGGGTCGGTCTCCGGGTAGTCTAACCCCTGGCGAGAGCTCCCGGCAATCTCCGCCAGTTGGGAGTTTCCCTTAACCGCTTTATAAACACAAAACGACATATCACCCCCACACGCAAAACATACCATATCATGAAAGGACGATTTACAACGATTATCTCTTTTCAACTCGGACGGATTCTTAACGAAAAAGTCAACAGGCATTCAACACGAAAACCATAACATGAGGTGAAAAGGGGGCGCACAAAACGAATTGATGGTGCGTTTGGGGTTGCTCAAAGGTTTGCGTTGGCTCGCAGCTCCAGGTATTGGTTGATATAATTGTTGGTTTGGCCCCCTCGGTTTGGCCGGATTCGTGATCGCCTCCACGGGTTGCCTATTGATCCCCTCATCCCCAGGTGTAACTTCGGGATATTCCAGCTCGTTTACCGGTTTGGGACGCGTCCGGTTCTCCTTTATGAGCCGCTCTGCCCTCCTATACTCCGCCTTCAGCTCCGCCAACGTGTCAATCTTCGATGCGAAGGTTAAGTTCGCAAGGTAGGGTTTCAGACTGCCCCTAATGATCCCCACCAGCTCCTTCTCCTGGATCCTTTTCCGCAGGCGGAATGTCAGGTTGTGGACCTAGGCGTAGAAGTCGTCGAACCCTTCTTGTGGCTGCTGTTTGCGTTCCATAATTTCTCTTATAATCTCGTAATCGGACTCTGCAGTCTTGAAGTGGGCTAGCAGTTCTGCTTTGAGCTCAAAATACCCGAACTGGGGTTCGTCGGCGTGATATTCAAGAACTTGCCAGTGCCACTTCAAGGCATAGCCCGTTACGAGGCAGTGGAAATCGGTGAAGAGCTGAAAGTGGGATATGTTGTGTTGTTGCCTCAACTTTTAAATTCTAAAAATGAAGCTCTCCATCGTAATTCCTTTACTCGTCCCGTCAAACTTCACATGCCACTTATCCAGGTCCAACTTCTTCCATCTCGGTGGGTCCTGGGTGTTCCTCCCGCTACCTGAAATTCCCCTGCTGCGCCTGGATTGACACGCTGGTTGGCTGTCTCATTTCTCAGATCCCTAGGCTCTGGTGTATACGCACGCTCAGACCGGTGCCCTAACGGTTGTGCCGAGTTCTCCATATCAGCGACGCGGTTGCTGAGGTTCAACGCGTTATCCCGGATATGACGGACCTCGTTCATATATTGTGCCATCACCTGGTTTTGCTGTGCCATCATCACCATCATCTGGCTTAACGATGTTGGCGGCTGTGGAACTAGGTCCGCTTCTCCGTGGTTCCGCTGCCCCAGCACCCGCGTTCGCTGGTGGCTTAATCCTCCTAGGAACTGCCCCACCAACAGCACCAGACTCCTCCGTATCGGACATTTCGAACAGCTGGTCTATTCTCCTCGAAAAACTCAAGCTGTTGTCCCCCTCACTAAAATAAACGCAGTCCGATCTTCTAGTGGTAACCGGACGAATCACCTCCTCCTGACTAGTTGACCTAAAGACCCGCGAAGTGCACCTGTTGAAAAAGTCCGTTGGCAAAAAATCTACGGGATGGGGTACGCCCGTGTCGATCTGCGTAAAGATCGATCCGATCACCTGGTTCTGCAGCACTCTGCTCACACTGCTTGTGATCCTCTGGTTCTTGTTGAATAGCCCCAATCCACCAGTAACTCGTTCCGGTGCGTCCTCTTCCTGCATACACGACAACACTCGCACAGGAAAGGAAAACTTTCTTGACCTGTGGGAATTAAGTCGCCAAACAGATTTACCCTAACGCCGTGCAATCTCAAGACAAATGAGAAAGGCTAAGTTCAATCCAAACAGAGCAAAAACAAACAATAATCATTATTCCGCCTGCAGACTCTGAAGTATAATACCCCTATGCGACGAAGAAAGAAACCTAGTTCCAAAAAATAGAAAAATCAAAAGCCACGAACTCAAGGCTTTGCAAAAGAATAAAAAAACTTTTAAAACTCACAAATTAGGCAGGTAACCTAAAAATAAAAACCAAACAATCGTAAAAAAAATTTTGTAGGCAAAAAAATAAGCCCACTTAGGGTTAAATTCTGTCACCGAAAATTTCAAGCGAAACTGCAAACAATGGTTTAAATATGTATATGTAAATAGGTATAGTAACCGAGGTAAAGAAATTAAAAATAACAGGGTTACGCAAAATAAACTTGGGGAGGATCTTAATTCAAATTCACAAAATTTTCAAGCAAGTTTTAAGAATCGAATTAAAAAAACTAAAAATTAAAATACTAAAGGGGAATTAAAATTTGCAATAATGACAAATCCGACAAATTAAAAAATATAATAATAATAAAAAAACTTAAAATAATAATATGGTTACATACATAAACGCCGATCCGAAAACAGTTTGGTTGCGTCGAATCATCAAATTAACACGCCTTTAGCAACTATAACAAGTAAGGAAGGTTAAGTTCGGGTGTAACCGAACATTACATACTCAGTTGAGAGCTATGGTTACAACATAAGGGAAAATAACCATGTAGGAAAATGAACCGAGGGAAACCCTGGAATGTGTTTGTATGACATTTGTATCAAACGAAAGGCATTAAAGAGTATTTTATGAGGGAGTGGGCCATAGTTCTATAGGTGGACGCCATTTAGGGACATAGCCATAAAGGTGGACCAAGGGTGACTCTAGAATGTGTTTGTACGATATGAGTATCAAATGAAAGGTGTT
Organism: Eurosta solidaginis; assembly: GCF_040869045.1. Taxonomy (NCBI): domain Eukaryota; kingdom Metazoa; phylum Arthropoda; class Insecta; order Diptera; family Tephritidae; genus Eurosta; species Eurosta solidaginis. The sequence continues at coordinate 130,012 of NW_027137054.1, read as the reverse complement.
AATGAGTATTTTAAAAGGGAGTAATACTTAGTTCCATAGGTGGACGCCGTTTCGAGATATCGCCATAAAGGTGGACCAGGGGTGACTCTAGAATGCGTTTGTACGATATGAGTATCAAATGAAAGGTGTTATTGAGTATTTTAAAAGGGAGTAATACTTAGTTCCATAGGTGGACGCCGTTTCGAGATATCGCCATAAAGGTGGGGCAGGGGTGACCCTAGAATTTGTTTGTACAATATGGGTATCAAAAGAAAGGTGTTAATGAGTATTTTAAAAGGGAGTAATCCTTAGTTCCATAGGTGGACGCCGTTTCGAGATATCGCCACATAGGTGGACCAGGGGTTACCCTAGAATTTGTTTGTACAATATGGGCATCAAACGAAAGGCGTTAATGAGTATTTTAAAAGGGAGTGGGCCTTAGTTCTATAGGTGGACCCCGTTTCGAAATATCGCCATAAAGGTGAACCAGGGGTGACTCTAGAATGTGTTTGTACGATATGGGTATCAACTTAAAGGTATTAATGAGGGTTTTAAAAGGAAGTGGTGGTTGTTGAATAAGTGGTCGCATTTTCGAGATATCGCCATAAAGGTGGACCAGGGGTGACCCTAGAATGCGTTTGTACAATATGGGTATCAAAAGAAAGGTGTTAATTAGTATTTTAAAAGGGAGTAATCCTTAGTTCCATAGGTGGACGCCGTTTCGAGATATCGCCATAAAGGTGGAGCAGGGGTGACTCTAGAATTCGTTTGTGCAATATGGGTATCAAACGAAAGGAGTTAATGAGTATTTTAAAAGGGAGTGGGCCTTATTTCTATAGGTGGGCGCCTTTTAGAGGTATCGCAATAAAGGTGGACCAGGGGTGACTCTAGACTTTGTTTGTACGATATGGGTATCAAATGAAAGGTGTTAATGAGTATTTTTAAAAGGGAGTGGGCCCTCGTTCTATAGGTGTTCGCCTTTTCGAGATATCGCCATAAAGGTGGACCAGCGGTGACTCTAGAATGAGTTTGTACGATATGGGTATCAAATTAAGGGTATTAATGAGAGTTTTAAAAGGGAGTGGTGGTAGTTGTATATGTGAAGGCGTTTTCCAGATATCGACCAAAATGTGGACCAGGGTGACCCAGAACATCATCTGTTGGATACCGCTAATTCATTTATATATGTAATACCTGCCAAGATTTTAAGAGTTTTTTATTTCGCCCTGCAGAACTTTTTCATTTTCTTCTACTTAATATGGTAGGTGTCACAACCATTTTATAAAGTGTTTTCTAAAGTTATATTTCGCGTCAGTAAAACAATCCAATTACTTTATCATGTTTCATCCCTTTTTTCGTATTTGGTATAGAATTATGGCATTTTTCATTTTTCGTAATTTTCGATATCGAAAAAGTGGGCGTGGTCATAGTCGGATTTCGTTCATTTTTCATAACAAGATAAAGCGAGTTCAAGTAAGCACGTGAACTAAGTTCATTAAAGATATGTCGATTTATGCTCAAGTTATTGTGTTAACGGCCATGCGGAAGGACAGACGGACGACTGTGTATAAAAACTGGGCGTGGCATTAACCGACTTCGCCCATTTTCACAGAAAACAGTTAACGTCATAATATCTATGCCCCTACCAAATTTCCAAAGTATTGGTTAATTTTTGTTCGACTTATGGCGTTAAAAGTATCCTAGACAAATTGAATGAAAAAGGGCGGAGCCACGCCCATTTTGAAATTTTCTTTTATTTTTGTATTTTGTTGCACCATATCATTACTGGAGTTGAATGTTGACATAATTTACTTATATACTGTAAAGATATTAAATTTTTTGTTAAAATTTTACTTAACAAAAATTTTTTTTAAAAGTGGGCATGGTCCTTCTCCGATTTTGCTAATTTTTATTAAGCGTACATATAGCAATAGGAGTAACGTTCCTGCCAAATTTCATCATGATATCTTGAACGACTGCCAAATTACAGCTTGCAAAAGTTTTAAATTACCTTCTTTTAAAAGTGGGCGGTGCCACGCCCATTGTCCAAAATTTTACTAATTTTCTATTGTGCGTCATAATTTCAACTCATCTACCAAGTTTCTTCGCTTTATCTGTCTTTTGTAATGAATTATCGCACTTTGCGATTTTTCGAAATTTTCGATATCGAAAAAGTGGGCGTGGTTATAGTCCGATATCGTTCATTTTAAATAGCGATCTGAGATGAGTGCTCAGGAATTTTCATACCAAATTTCATCAATATACCTCAAAATTTACTCAAGTTATCGTGTTAACGGACGGACGGACGGACGGACATGGCTCAATCAAATTTTTTTTCGATCCTGATTATTTTGATATATGGAAGTCTATATCTATCTCGATTCCTTTATACATATATGTACAACCAACCGTTATGCAATCAAACTTAATATACTCTGTGAGCTCTGCTCAACTGAGTATAAAAATATATTATAACATAAAAGGATTTTTTTTTTCAAGAGAAATTTTCTTTAAATCAAACAGCAAGTGCTAATCCAACAAGTTGTACCGTTACTTTTTAAACAATGTATTCAAAGCAATATTGAAATTAAAAGGGTATTTACTAAAAAAAATTTGGTTACTGGGTAACAGGTTCAAAATTAAACTCTTAGGCGATGGTTATTTTGAAATTTTTTCAAAAATAATATTAATACCAAAAACAATAAAAAAAAATCTAAATTAATTCAATCTACGACGCCGCGGAAAAAAAATAAAAAACTTCCAAATAAATATGTATGCACGTATGTATATGGAAAGAGTACACAATACACGTATGTTTTGATGTATGAGATATGTATATATATGTATAAATCTCGATGTATCTTTGTTATTCCATGTTGTTTTTGTAATGCTAATCAGATTTTAAGTTTTAATCAGAACAGAATATGCTTGGTGTGTGTTGGTGTTGCACCTCGGCAAGGTCATGGTGAATGTGAGCTGTCCGTGTGTTATTTGTCTAAGTTCTAGTCAACTACGTCCCCCAAATACGTCCGTTTATTCAGTGTGGCACTACAAGCCTATAAGCTCGGGCCTCAAGCTTGGTTACCACACTGATTCAAATCGCCTTCGTGTAGGCTGACTGCAAACCTCACGTGCACGCAGTGCTGGACTACGTACACGGTAGCTTAAACAGTCACCTACACGCTACAACATCTATTTGTCAATATACTTGCCTGACCGCAGAGTACCACTTATGCAAGCGTTGCAGCTTTCAAAAGGAACTTCTACGGCAATACGAGTATCCCCCTTGTGTTTGTTGTAGTGGCACACGCGTCGGACGAATCCAAGCGATGTTGCCCCTACAACGGTCGCAGTCCTGTCAGAGAACTAAAACTGAAATTGAAAGAAAGGTAAAAGTTATAAATGTAAACATCAGATATCGTTAAGAAAAGAGTTATGGGAAAAAAGGGTATAGGAGAGAAAGAAAAAGTTATGGAAAAAGAAACAAAAAATTATTTTGGAAAAATAAAAAAAAGAATTAAGGAATCCAAAAATAAAACAAAATAAAGATGGAACTGAAATTGAGGAAAAAAAAATTGAAAATGAAAATTGGGCTATTACGTTGGGCGCCATTGTTGTATAACTGACTGTTGGGGTAAGGCGGAGGTGGCATTTGGAATGCTGGCAAGCCCCTGCTAGCTCGTCGGGTGGGGGTGAGTTTTTGCTCACCCGCCTTACCTACAGTTATACAAACAAACAAAGAGGTTAATGCCTGAAATGTACGTTAAGGAAGGAAAGCAGAAAAAAAAGGCCTGTCCGTGTCGTGGAGTCATCCTTCCCCTTTTGCGTAAAACCTTGACGCAGCCTTGGGCGTTGCACTGACTCCGGAACTTTAGCAACGCCCCCTTAGCCTGACATTTGTCTGTACGTTACTGTCCCATGTTCCTATCCAGTCTAGTCAGTCATAGTCGCTTCCATTCACATCCCCTTTATTGCACTCGTACGACACCCACACCAACTGAGTGTCTTAGCCTATCATTTTGGAATGGACTCGACCCATGAACCTGATAAATATAAAAGTATGAATTTTGGCGTAAACGTTATAAAAGCTCTTTATTCAATAGTTACCCTAACCAGAAAAATAATATTAATAACTCAACAATATCACTTATCTTACGGCTAGTTATGGAAACTACTTAAATCTAATGTATATATATGGGTTGCAGAAGGCTAATAATAAGGAATGCGTTTTTGAAACATAGGTAGTAAGGAAAAAGAAGCTAAGTTGGACAATTAGGAACTCAAAGAAATATCAAGATACCGAAAGTCAACCGGAAATGTTTACTTAATAGAAAGGTTATGAATGCAAAAAAAAACAAAAAAAAAACACAAAAGGAAACTCTATAATGAAACATGAAATTAAAAATTACTGAATATAAAATATGACAGGAGCTTTAACGTAAAAGGAAAACTAATAATGCCAAAATTGATTAAATTGATAATAATAATAAACTCAAAAATTTTAATACTTCAGGCCACAAAATGGAATTGCAAAAAAATCTTAATTAATAAAAGCATTGAAAAATAATAAAAACATGCGCTAAGTGAAAAAGGAGAGAAATGCAAAGCGTGCAAGACAAGCCCGAGTCGGAAAGAAGAAGAGTTAGGTTAAAAATAATTTAGCAAACTTTAGATGCAAAAAAATAAACCAAAGAGAAGAAAAAAATAAGTGAAAGGTATAAAAACCGAACGCGAAAGGAAACTGAAAATAACCCAGGAACTGAAGCAAATTATATAATCCCGAAAAATTTAGATATGCAAACGAGCAAACGAGGGTCATAAGAGGTAAAAAGTAAGAAATGGACTATCGGCAAATAGAAAAAAAGGTGTGAAGAAGTAAGAAGAAGGAATGCACAAGTGTGAATGGTAATAATTATAAAAAAAATCTTAATATTAGGGTGCTATAATGACAATTGAATCCACACTAAAATTCGAACTAAAATTCATCCAGGTTTTCAATAACTAAATTAATGCAATAGAAAAACTAAAAACTAGATCTAAAATTTAACTACCAAATTCAGTTGAAAGAATAATTGCAAATTTCCCAAAAATCCAAAAAAACTTAAATTGAGAACGTTGGTAACTTTAACATAAACTAGCTTAAAAAATTCAAGCAAATGGATTGCAAAAAAAAAACTGCAACAAAACAAATGCGGCGCTGCTTCCTCTCTCCTCTATTGTGGTTTTCTCTACAGGCGAAGCTTCAAAAAATGCTGCGGTGCCGAGACAGGAGCGCCAAAATGCCCCTCCTTTATACCCTTCGGCGTGGAGTCCGGCACCGGCTCTATGTTTCCCCTCCTGCTGGACTTCAGATACTACCCCGCTCTTTGTTGATGTAAGTTACTACCCCGCTCTTGATGTTTATGTGGCAAATGATGTTGCAGTCGATGTTGGTGGCCGGTATAGCAGATTTAGGCTTTAGAACCTACAATTCCCTATAGGAATAAAAATTACACAATTTTTAGGGGCTGGGGTCATAAAAACAGTAGAGGACATTCAAGTGCATGTGAACTTTTTGTTATTTATTCTATTTATTTAATTATCTAGTTAATTTTATTCAATTATGTGGTTTTATTTATTCATTTGTTTTTATCCACATCGGTATCTTATTTTATTTATTTATTTGACTTTATTGATTTTATCTGGTTCGTTGATTTTATTAATTTATGTGATTTTATTAATTTTACTTAATTTTATTGATTTATTTAATTTTAGAATTTTTAGTTAATTTTATAATTTTAGTTAAATTTGCTTCATTTTATTTTATTTTTAATTCCGTTGTCTAATTTACATTTATAATTAAATTTAGTTTTTGTTTTGTATTTAATTTTATCTATTTATCCAATTTTATTAATTTAGGGTATTTAATTTTATTTGTTTAACTTAATTTTTACATTTTTCATTTTTTCTTTATAAGAGTCCACATGCACCATGGACTGGGAAAGGGGGTTACACTAGACTCACCTAGATTACAGTCGTTGCTGACCAGGGTATGGGCTACCGGGTTTCCTTACAGGCCGGTGGATAGCGGGTCCCCAATGCGGTTAGTTAAAACCGTTTAACCGAAACCTTTTTTTTCTCTACCGACATAAAAAAATACCACCCAAAAGTACTTATAATCACTGAATCACTTGCGCACTCACTGGCATGTACCTTACATTTCAGCACTGCCCTGAAGTCGTTTGGCGATCGTACCTCATAGATCGAAGGTCCTTCTTTCTCGCCACTTTCACTCAAGAACAAAATACGCCAATACATACAATCCTATTTTGGCGGGAAACGACAGACATAAACTTTCACGATACTAATTTTACCCACACTAACAGATAAATATTCATACATCTAGATCACGTTACTAACACACTTAAGTGTAACTCCGTTGCTGTTAACGCACAGATGCAGCGGTGTTCGGACTTTTGCAATGCTGCATTGACCTACAGGCTGCCGCTGCAATACATATTAGGATCACTTAACACACGTTCTCAGATTTTTTTAGCATAAAGAAATAATTATCACAGCATTTTTGACATATAAACGATTGAATAAGCAGGCCTGAAACGTGATAAAAAATAAATAAAAACAAATACATACTTGGCGCGATTTATCTCAGAAAATATTTAGGCTGAGCTTCTCTTCAAGTTTGCATGTTACCCCTTTTTAGTGTTTCGTACAAATATACGGGACGAACGGCACCTAGAAGGCAGATGAATTTTCACTGAGAAGGTTTTTAATGGCAGAAACTTTTCGGAGTGTTTGCCAAACCACTGTCGAGAGGCGACCCCGCTTAGAAATGCTTTTTTGTAATTGAATGAACTTTTCTCATAAATTTTGATGTTGCTTTTGCGCGGGTCTTGAACCTAGCACCCTCAGTGTGGTAGGCGGTGTACGCTACCACTACACCACAGCGCCGCCAGAGTCTTGAACCAGCAAAAGCAATAAATTAAGCTTAAATTCCGGTTAAATAATTATAAGATGAAAATAACAAGTGTTCACTTTATTTTGGGAAAACCCTCATTTTTTGTTGATCTTGATGAGAAAGTTTATGTTTCATGAAAAATATACGCTTATTGTGAGCCCCAAACAAACTGTTGGAAAGGATATCTAATTATTCCGTTTTTTTCGGGTCGTGTATTCAAAGCTCTTATACAGGTTTTGAAATATTATAAATGTGTCAATTAGGCTAATTCACGACTATTTTTATTAGTTATCTTAGCTGAAAAATACTAAAAGTTTATCCACATTTAGGCAACTCTCCACATTGTTCATAAAGTACGAGCCCTCGACTTTCAAAGAATTTCTGCTGTATTAACCGAATTTCGGACCGGAGGAAGATAAGTTCCATCAACTACTAAGAGCTGCCCAAAGAACTGTAGGTCGACTTAATTTTACGTATTTTTTATACTCAGTTGAGCAGAGCTCACAGAGTATTATACAGGTATAAAGGAATCGAGATAGATATAGACTTCCAAATATCAAAATCATCAGTATCGAAAACAAATTTGATTGAGCCATGTCCGCCCGTCCGTCCGTCCGTCCGTTAACACGATAACTTGAGTAAATTTTGAGGTATGTTGACGAAATTTGGTATGCAGGTTCCTGGGCACTCATCTCAGATCGCAGTTTAAAATGAACGACATCGGACTATAATCACGCCCACTTTTTCGATATCGAAAATTTCGAAAAATCGAAAAAGTGCGATAATTCATTACCAAAGACGGATAAAGCGATGAAATTTGGTACCGGGGTTGAACTTATGACGCAGAACAGAAAATAAGCAAAATTTTGGACAACGGGCGTGGCACCGCCTACTTTTAAAAAAGAAGGTAATTTAGAAGTTTTGCAAGCTGTATTTTGGCAGTGGTTGAAGATATCAATCATTCTTTCTCTTTTATAGCAAATTACTTAACCTACACATTTATAAATATCCTAATACTAACAACTAAAAATATGTACATTTGTATTACTATGCATACATGTAGATTTGTATTACTACTATGCATACATGTAGATTTGTATTGCTATGCATGCATGTAGATTTGTATTACTATGCATGCATGTAGATTTGTATGCAAAGTCAGCAGATCGATATTCATGTGAAATGTGAATATTTGGTTAATACATATTATTGGTTGTATGTAAATATTTTGGTGACAAACTAGCATTGCCGATAAGCATAATTTGTTATGTGTGAACTGACAAGGGATTCATATTCGGCATTCCATTGATGTTAGCTAACCGCTGTGTGAGGTCAAGGTAATTTATGTCTTATGATATTGTAATATGATTATGCTATTATTAAAATGTATTGACATAGAAGTGCATGATGCGTAAGGCCGCAAATGTATTGCATAGGTGGGCATGACGCATAATGCTACAATACCCATATCGTACAAACAAATTCTAGAGTCACCCCTGGTCCACCTTTATGGCAATATCTCGAAAAGGAGTCCACCCATAGAACTAAGGCCAACTCCCTTTTAAAATACTCATTAACACCTTTCATTTGATACCCATATCGTACAAACAAATTCTAGAGTCACCCCTGGTCCACCTTTATGGCAATATCTTGAAAAGGCGTCCACCCATAGAACTAGGGCCCACTCCCTTTTAAAACACTCATTAACACCTTTCGTTTGACACCCATATTGTACAAACGCATTCTAGAGTCACCCCTGGTCCACTTTTATAACGATATCCCGAAAAGGCGTCCACCTATAGAGCTAAGGCCCACTCGCTTTTAAAATACTCATTAACACCTTCCTTTTGATACCCATATCGTACAAACAAATTTTAGAGTCACCCTGGTCCACCTTTATGGCGATATCTCGAAAACGCGTCCACCTGTATACCTATGGCCCACTCCCTAGGGCCTTTCGTTTGATTCCCATATCGTACAAACACATTCTAGAGTCACCCCTGGTCCACCTTTATGGCAATATCTCGAAAAGGCGTCCACCTATAGAACTAAGGATCACTCTCTTTTAAAATACTCATTACCACCTTTCATTTGATACCCATATCGTATAAACACTTTCTAGAGTCACCCCTGTTCCACCTTTATGGTGATATCTCGAAAAGGCGTCCACTCCATTTTAAAATACTCATTAACACCATTCGTTTGATACCCATATTGTATAAACGCATTCTGGAGTCATCCCTGGTCCACCTTTATGGGGATATCTCGAAAAGGCGTCCATCTATAAAACTAAGGCCCACTCCCTTTTAAAATACTCATTAACACCTTTCATTTGATACTGAAAGGTTTAAAATAAGAAGAACGTAGAGACTTTGGTAGTCTAACCAAGATTGCCTTTATTACAGAAATTCTTTCTCTTTTATAGCAAATTACTTAACCTACACATTTATAAATATCCTAATACTAACAACTAAAAATATGTACATTTGTATTACTATGCATACATGTAGATTTGTATTACTACTATGCATACATGTAGATTTGTATTGCTATGCATGCATGTAGATTTGTATTACTATGCATGCATGTAGATTTGTATGCAAAGTCAGCAGATCGATATTCATGTGAAATGTGAATATTTGGTTAATACATATTATTGGTTGTATGTAAATATTTTGGTGACAAACTAGCATTGCCGATAAGCATAATTTGTTATGTGTGAACTGACAAGGGATTCATATTCGGCATTCCATTGATGTTACCTAACCGCTGTGTGAGGTCAAGGTAATTTATGTCTTATGATATTGTAATATGATTATGCTATTATTAAAATGTATTGGCATAGAAGTGCATGATGCGTAAGGCCGCAAATGTATTGCATAGGTGGGCATGACGCATAATGCTACAATACCCATATCGTACAAACAAATTCTAGAGTCACCACTGGTCCACCTTTATGGCAATATCTCGAAAAGGAGTCTACCCATAGAACTAAGGCCAACTCCCTTTTAAAATACTCATTAACACCTTTCATTTGATACCCATATCGTACAAACAAATTCTAGAGTCACCCCTGGTCCACCTTTATGACGATATCTCGAAAAGGCGTCCACCTATAGAACTGAGGCCAACGCCCTTTTAAAATACCCATTAACACCTTTCATTTGATACCCATATCGTACAAACAAATTCTAGAGTTACCCCTGGTCCACCTTTATATCGATGTTTCGAAAAGGCGTCCACCCACAGAACTAAGGCCCACTCCCTTTTAAAACACTCATTAACACCTTTCGTTTGACACCCATATTGTACAAACGCATTCTAGAGTCACCCCTGGTCCACTTTTATAACGATATCCCGAAAAGGCGTCCACCTATAGAGCTAAGGCCCACTCGCTTTTAAAATTTGATACCCATATCGTACAAACAAATTCTAGAGTCACCCCTGGTCCACCTTTATGACGATATCTCGAAAAGGCGTCCACCTATAGAACTGAGGCCAACGCCCTTTTAAAAAACTCATTAACACCTTTCATTTGATACCCATATCGTACAAACAAATTCTAGAGTCACCCCTGGTCCACCTTTATATCGATGTTTCGAAAAGGCGTCCACCCACAGAACTAAGGCCCACTCCCTTTTAAAACACTCATTAACACCTTTCGTTTGACACCCATATTGTACAAACGCATTCTAGAGTCACCCCTGGTCCACTTTTATAACGATATCCCGAAAAGGCGTCCACCTATAGAGCTAAGGCCCACTCGCTTTTAAAATTTGATACCCATATCGTACAAACAAATTCTAGAGTTACCCCTGGTCCACCTTTATGACGATATCTCGAAAAGGCGTCCACCTATAGAACTGAGGCCAACGCCCTTTTAAAATACCCATTAACACCTTTCATTTGATACCCATATCGTACAAACAAATTCTAGAGTCACCCCTGGTCCACCTTTATATCGATGTTACGAAAAGGCGTCCACCCACAGAACTAAGGCCCACTCCCTTTTAAAACACTCATTAACACCTTTCGTTTGACACCCATATTGTACAAACGCATTCTAGAGTCACCCCTGGTCCACTTTTATAACGATATCCCGAAAAGGCGTCCACCTATAGAGCTAAGGCCCACTCGCTTTTAAAATTTGATACCCATATCGTACAAACAAATTCTAGAGTCACCCTGGTCCACCTTTATGGCGATATCTCGAAAAGGCGTCCACCTGTATACCTATGGCCCACTCCCTAGGGCCTTTCGTTTGATTCCCATATCGTACAAACAAATTCTAGAGTCACCCCTGGTCCACCTTTATGGCGATATCTCGAAAAGGCGTCCACCTATAGAACTAAGGATCACTCTCTTTTAAAATACTCATTACCACCTTTCATTTGACACCCATATCGTATAAACACATTCCAGAGTCACCCCTGGTCCACCTTTATGGTGATATCTCGAAAAGGCGTCCACCTATAAAACTAAGGCCCACTCCCTTTTAAAATACTCATTAACACCTTTCATTTGATACCCTTATCTTAAACAAATTCTAAAGTCACCCCTGGTCCACCTTTATGGCGATATTTCGAAAAGGCGTCCACCTATAGAACAAAGGCCCACTCCCTTTTAAAATACCCATTAACACCTTTCATTTGATACCCATATCGTACAAACAAATTCTAGAGTCACCCCTGGTCCACCTTTATATCGATATTTCGAAAAGGCGTCCACCCATAGAACTAAGGCCCACTCCATTTTAAAATACTCATTAACACCATTCGTTTGATACCCATATTGTATAAACGCATTCTGGAGTCATCCCTGGTTCACCTTTTATGGGGATATCTCGAAAAGGCGTCCATCTATAAAACTAAGGCCCACTCCCTTTTAAAATACTCATTAACACCTTTCATTTGATACTGAAAGGTTTAAAATAAGAAGAACGTAGAGACTTTGGTAGGCTAACCAAGATTGCCTTTATTACAGAAATTCTTTCTCTTTTATAGCTAATTACTTAACCTACACATTTATAAATATCCTAATACTAACAACTAAAAATATGTACATTTGTATTACTATGCATACATGTAGATTTGTATTACTACTATAAATACATGTAGATTTGTATTGCTATGCATGCATGTAGATTTGTATTACTATGCATGCATGTAGATTTGTATGCAAAGTCAGCAGATCGATATTCATGTGAAATGTGAATATTTGGTTAATTCATATTATTGGTTGTATGTAAATATTTTGGTGACAAACTAGCATTGCCGATAAGCATAATTTGTTATGTGTGAACTGACAAGGGATTCATATTCGGCATTCCATTGATGTTAGCTAACCGCTGTGTGAGGTCAAGGTAATTTATGTCTTATGATATTGTAATATGATTATGCTATTATTAAAATGTATTGGCATAGAAGTGCATGATGCGTAAGGCCGCAAATGTATTGCATAGGTGGGCATGACGCATAATGCTACAATACCCATATCGTACAAACAAATTCTAGAGTCACCCCTGGTCCACCTTTATGGCAATATCTCGAAAAGGAGTCCACCCATAGAACTAAGGCCAACTCCCTTTTAAAATACTCATTAACACCTTTCATTTGATACCCATATCGTACAAACAAATTCTAGAGTCACCCCTGGTCCACCTTTATGGCAATATCTTGAAAAGGCGTCCACCAATAGAACTGAGGCCCACTCCCTTTTAAAACACTCATTAACACCTTTCGTTTGACACCCATATTGTACAAACGCATTCGAGAGTCACCCCTGGTCCACTTTTATAACGATATCCCGAAAAGGCGTCCACCTATAGAGCTAAGGCCCACTCGCTTTTAAAATACTCATTAACACCTTTCATTTAATACCCATATCGTACAAACAAATTCTAGAGTCACCCCTGGTCCACCTTTCTGACGATATCTCGAAAAGGCGTCCACCTATAGAACTGAGGTCAATGCCCTTTTAAAAAACTCATTAACACCTTTCTTTTGATACCCATATCGTACAAACAAATTCTAGAGTCACCCTGGTCCACCTTTATGGCGATATCTCGAAAAGGCGTCCACCCGTATACCTATGGCCCACTCCCTAGGGCCTTTCGTTTGATTCCCATATCGTACAAACACATTCTAGAGTCAGCCCTGGTCCACCTTTATGGCGATATCTCGAAAAGGTGTCCACCTATAGAACTAAGGATCACTCTCTTTTAAAATACTCATTACCACCTTTCATTTGATACCCTTATCGTATAAACACATTCTAGAGTCACCCCTGGTCCACCTTTATGGTGATATCTCGAAAAGGCGTCCACCTATAAAACTAAGGCCCACTCCCTTTTAAAATACTCATTAACACCTTTCATTTGATACCCTTATCTTAAGCAAATTCTAAAGTCACCCCTGGTCGACCTTTGTGGCGATATTTCGAAAAGGCGTCCACCTATAGAACAAAGGCCCACTCCCTTTTAAAATACCCATTAACACCTTTCATTTGATACCCATAAACAAATTCTAGAGTCACCCCTGGTCCACCTTTATATCGATATTTCGAAAAGGCGTCCACCCATAGAACTAAGGCCCACTCCATTTTAAAATACTCATTAACACCATTCGTTTGATACCCATATTGTATAAACGCATTCTGGAGTCATCCCTGGTCCACCTTTATGGGGATATCTCGAAAAGGCGTCCATCTATAAAACTAAGGCCCACTCCCTTTTAAAATACTCATTAACACCTTTCATTTGATACCCATATCGTACAAACAAATTCTAGTCACCACTGGTCCACCTTTACGGCAATATCTTGAAAAGGCGTCCACCCATAGAACTAAGGCCCACTCCCTTTTAAAACACTCATTAACACCTTTCGTTTGACACCCATATTGTACAAACAAATTCTAGAGTCACCCCTGGTCCACCTTTATGGCGATATCTCGAAACGGCGTCCACCTATGGAACTAAGCCCACGCCCTTTTAAAATACTCATTAACACCCTTCATTTAAATATCCGTATCGTACAAACAAATTCTAGAGTCAGCCCTCGTCCACCTTTATGGCGGTATCCCCAAATGGCGTCCACCCTACTATGGCCTACTCCCTCTTAAACCCTGCAAAAATCGTTGGATCCTGTGGTCCACTGTAGTACTTACCATTATACTCCAATGTAATGCAGCAATGGACCAACTCATGTTTCTACACGAACATATTGTAAGCCGATCATTGCTCGTTTTTAACGATTGTAATCACTTCACGATGTTTATTGGAGTGTGGGTACTCCATGGATTACTCTGATGTAATGCGGAGCTGGAGTATATGGGCCAGTCCTAGGACATCGCAATGTTAATTGGACCATATTTTTTGTATGAATTGTGGTCAATTTTGGAGCACTCGGTTGGTCCACAGCTAGTACTCCATACATGCATGCATGGAGTACTCGCGATTTTTGCAGAGAAATACTCTTTAATACCTTCCATTTGATACACATGTCATACAAGCACATTCCAGGGTTACCCTTAGGACAGTCTGATAGATTATACATACAGAAAAGCTAAAAATCGACCGTCCCCTTGTCCTCCTCCCCCTGGATCCACCACTGTTGAAATTTTAATTAGGCAATTCTAACCAAAAATTTCCTCAAGGTTAAATGGGTTCAGTGAAAAAAAAAAGAAATTAAGGTCTCATTAAAACTTTGAACAAGATCTTGATTATATCATCCTGCTTAAGTTCGAGCAGTGTTGTTACTCAACATTTATGGCACTGCTCCCAGCTTTGGTTATGTGGCAGTATAGGATAGAACATATTAGCAGTTTGGAAACAGATGAAACTAATTAAGTGTACGGTTTGTTCTTTTCATAAAAATAAATAAAAAATAAATGTAAGGCGCGATAACCTCCGAAGAGATCTAAGGCCGAGCTTCTCTTCCAATTTGCGTCGTGCTCCTCTTGATTTTTCCCTACAAATTGGCCGGACGGGACCTACATGTTTTATGCCGACTCCGAACGGCATCTGCAAGGCAGATGAGTTTTCACTGAGAGCTTTTCATGGCAGAAATACAATCGGAGCGCTTGCCAGACACTGCCGAGGGGCGACCCCGCTTAGAAAAATTTTCTTCTAATTGAAAAATCTTATTTCTAAAATTTTGATGTTGCTTGCCCGGGAGTTGAACCCAGGGCATACGGTGTGATAGGCGGAGCACGCTACCATCACACCACGGTGGCCGCCGTGAAAAAATATAAAGCTAATATAATAAGAAATTTCTTTAGAAATGTGAGTTCAAAAAGCTGTACAAATATTTTGTATTTTTCATCATTAAGGGCCTTGTAGTTTTAATTACGCACTTCTAACCAAAAATTTAGTCAAGGTTAAATGGGTTGAGTGAAAACAAATTGTTTACTTTTTATACGAGTAAATAGCTTTAATTCAAATGTTAGAACTGTTTTTATTGTTCAAATTCTTGGAATCTAGAAGGAACGTTTTTTGCTTATTTTTCATTCACACGACCAAATTATGTATAAATAGCATCCACAAAATTGATCTAGGTGTACTGTATACTTAAAAAGCGCTGAAAATAGTCTTAATCTAAAAAAATGAATCTACACACTTATTCAGCGCTCTTGTTTGTCATGCTAGGCTGCATTTTGACTTATACCAATTCCGAATATCGCATGTTAAGTGGCAGTGATCAGAATATAGTTGGAAGTCCATATTTGGCACAAATATTTATTTCCGGCACACTTCGATGTGTTGGCTCATTAATCTCTGAACAGAAGGTGATTACAGCTGCAAGTTGTGTGGTAGGTTTTCATATGAAATTTTTCGTTGTCGCAGCTGGTGTAACGAGTTTACGTTATACAATGGGACAAGGCCAAATGCTCAATGTGAGGGGTTTAGCTTGGCCAAATGGATATAATGAATATACAAAAGATTTGAATATTGCTGTAATAACAGTGATTGGAGAGTTTAAACGCGGTCCAAGAGTAGACACAATAGAATTGTGCAGTTGCACATTTCCTGAAAGGCCCACACAAATGCATGTTAGTCGATTGGGTCGGCCAATTGCAGAAAATGAGATTTCGATTTTGTCTTTAATGGAACATAATGATTGTAAGTCACGTTATGAGAACCGAAGAAAAACGTTAACACAAGCAATGATTTGTGCTACGCATGCTACAGCAGATATATACATGATAGATGCTGGGACACCGGGCATTATAAATGGACAACTTTGTGCGGTGGCATCACATCATCTTGATTGTGCGGACCACAGTTTACCGACTGTTTTTACAAATATAACTGATTGTGGCATTCAAGAGTTTTTCACTTCAATGAACGCCTTGATTGATTCTGAAGAATTGGTAATGTTACAAATGGACTTGTTAGAACCCTAACTCGGATGAACGCCCCATTTCAGAACTTTTTTTCATACACTTTGCAGCTCACGTCAAAGCATATGTATACCTACCTAGAAATTATTCTAAGATAGAGCTTTTTCGAAATGGCAGCTGAGACACGGTGATATTCCAATCAGCAGTCGAAATGGCGATAGTTTTTTTGTGTTATCTTCAAATAAATGTTTATAATTGCGATTAAAGAAAAACATTTTTTATTGTATGCAATGAAGGTGTGACACATTTATTCTTAGCTTTAAAGTTCCTTCTTTAATGAATAGAATGTTAGAAATATACCTACTACCTATATATTGTATCACATTTGTAATTATTGTCGTATTGTACTACTAACGTTGAATAACTTGTTATGAATGGAATTCTTTCTTTCTGAAATATACGTTCTACGATATTAACGTGTTCTCGTTTTACTTAAATTCTATAACTGCCCATATAAAACTGATATACGGCCCCATATAGAACATGAGATAAAAAGAAAATTGCGGTATAACTACTTCATGGCCCTGGCAAAATCCGTATAAAACAACTGATGCAATCAACCTTATGGAAACTAATGTATTCTGTTATTGATGCCATAGCAAGGCGAATCGCGTTGTGCCATAACATTAACGCCTTAAGCTGCAGTTGCCCACGAACGCACGTACAAAAAATGTGTCAGCTGACACGACCTATCTTATGAATGTGCGATGTAAACGAAAACTTACCGACGTTCAACGCACGTATGTACGTACGTAGCTCGGAACGTAGAAATCAAAACAATTTTGTTTTTTTCCGTAAGAAAATGTGAGCTGATTTTTGACCAATTGTAGTTTTTTTGCAAAAACACCTAATTAAAGTTTGAAATATTGTGGAAATAATTCGAATTAATTATGTAAAAGTGCAGATTATAAGTTTGTAATCTATTTATAGTTATTTAACATTAATTGCAGCCTTTCACAACATCAAAAATTAAAAAAGAAAAGTTGATGTTTCCATAAGCATGCACTCAAACAAGTCACTGGCAACTTTTTTTTTTGTCACTACGGGCATGAATTTCGCTTAAACGTGTGTACGTACGGCATACGTATGGTAGGTTACACACTTCGGTGGGTAACTGTTGCTTTAATGGCCAATTAAACTTCCTTAACCCTAACGCCATAGTCGTAACCATACCCATATCCATCTCCAATGTGATCGATTAATGGTGCCTTAACCTAAAAATCGTGAAAATGTCTTAAAAATGAAGAAAACGCAAAAAATTACAAACACATTCCACAAAAAATAAGTCTCTTAGTCATAACGTATCCAAAACAATGAATAAAATCTACAAAAAGTTATTAAATTCACCAACTCAAATATTTTTAGGTTATGGATATGGCGAGAAATCAAAAAGTAATTGGATGGCTATGGTATGGTTATGGCGTTAGCGTTATGATATGGCACCATTAATCGATTACATTGATTTCCATAAGGTAGGATAGCTGTTTTATCTGGTTATGGTTTTATGGTTATAAGTCACCATTAATTGGCCCTTTACTGATAACCATACCGTAGCTAAGCAATTTGCTTTTGGTTGAAGTACATAGCTGAGTACTTAACCAATACATAATTAATTTCTTTCAAAACTCAATAAATCGCTTGAAATAGTGGCAAATATCAAAAGATATTTGGAATATTTGCTGCGTTTAATATTTGTTTATGAAGAAAAACTTTGAAAAGCTGGAGCAGTATCGTTCCATACGATCACTGTAGCAGGTTTTATGTACCCGAATCGAAAGTGATTTTAATTCAAACGATCGATATAAATATGAGAAACTATGGAATTGGTAGTAAATTGTTAATCTTGTTAAAATTAAAGTTCTCATGTTGTGGTGAGTAGTTCACCATGTTATTTGTTCGATTTCGTTTGTTTTGATTTCGAATTCAAAACACATTGCGACCATTTTCTATTAGCAATATAGGAGTATTACATATGTATATGTCGGTTACCAAGAACTGCCTATCTCCTAATCCAGGGTGTTATGCGGACCGTGCCTATTAGATAATTTGAAGCCAGGGAATATTTTCGACAGTATTTGAACGGAGCTTTCTCCGGAAGTAATGACGGCCTTACCACAGCAAGGGGCGCTGTTGAGGCGGACGGTTTTTATCTCCACCATTTTTATCATTCGGATACTGAGCCTGTTATGTAAAAAAGTCACAATGTCTTTGTATACATGCAAATTATAATACGTTTTATAGCTGTCACGGGTGGGCGAAAAAATAGACGCAGCCCATTAAATAAATAAATAAATGTAAGGCGCGATAACCTCCGAAGAGATCTAAGGCCGAGCTTCTTTTCCAATTTGCGTCGTGCTCCTCTTGGTTTTCCCTACAAATTGGCCGGACGGGACCTACATGTTTTATGCCGAATCCGAACGGCATCTGCAAGGCAGATGAGTTTTCACTGAGAGCTTTTCATGGCAGAAATACACCCGGAGCGCTTGCCAAACACTACCGAGGGGCGACCCCGCTTAGAAAAATTTTCTTCTAATTTAAAAACCTTATTTCTAAAATTTTGATGTTGCTTTGCCGGGGAGTTGAACCCAGGGCATACGGTGTGATAGGCGGAGCACGCTACCATCACACCACGGTGGCCGCCGTGAAAAAATATAAAGCTAATATAATAAGAAATTTCTTTAGAAATGTGAGTTCAAAAAGCTGTACAAATATTTTGTATTTTTCATCATTAAGGGCCTTGTAGTTTTAATTACGCACTTCTAACCAAAAATTTAGTCAAGGTTAAATGGGTTGAGTGAAAACAAATTGTTTACTTTTTATACGAGTAAATAGCTTTAATTCAAATGTTAGAACTGTTTTTATTGTTCAAATTCTTGGAATCTAGAAGGAACGTTTTTTGCTTATTTTTCATTCACACGACCAAATTATGTATAAATAGCATCCACAAAATTGATCTAGGTGTACTGTATACTTAAAAAGCGCTGAAAATAGTCTTAATCTAAAAAAATGAATCTACACACTTATTCAGCGCTCTTGTTTGTCATGCTAGGCTGCATTTTGACTTACACCAATTCCGAATATCGCATGTTAAGTGGCAGTGATCAGAATATAGTTGGAAGTCCATATTTGGCACTTAACATGCGATATTCGGAATTGGTGTAAGTCAAAATGCAGCCTAGCATGACAAACAAGAGCGCTGAATAAGTGTGTAGATTCATTTTTTTAGATTAAGACTATTTTCAGCGCTTTTTAAGTATACAGTACACCTAGATCAATTTTGTGGATGCTATTTATACATAATTTGGTCGTGTGAATGAAAAATAAGCAAAAAACGTTCCTTCTAGATTCCAAGAATTTGAACAATAAAAACAGTTCTAACATTTGAATTAAAGCTATTTACTCGTATAAAAAGT
The DNA here is from genome assembly GCF_040869045.1 of Eurosta solidaginis. Lineage (NCBI taxonomy): Eukaryota > Metazoa > Arthropoda > Insecta > Diptera > Tephritidae > Eurosta > Eurosta solidaginis. The sequence goes on along the minus strand of NW_027137054.1, from coordinate 110,266 downwards.
AAACAATTTGTTTTCACTCAACCCATTTAACCTTGACTAAATTTTTGGTTAGAAGTGCGTAATTAAAACTACAAGGCCCTTAATGATGAAAAATACAAAATATTTGTACAGCTTTTTGAACTCACATTTCTAAAGAAATTTCTTATTATATTAGCTTTATATTTTTTCACGGCGGCCACCGTGGTGTGATGGTAGCGTGCTCCGCCTATCACACCGTATGCCCTGGGTTCAACTCCCGGGCAAGCAACATCAAAATTTTAGAAATAAGATTTTTCAATTAGAAGAAAATTTTTCTAAGCGGGGTCGCCCCTCGGCAGTGTCTGGCAAGCGCTCCGATTGTATTTCTGCCATGAAAAGCTCTCAGTGAAAACTCATCTGCCTTGCAGATGCCGTTCGGAGTCGGCATAAAACATGTAGGTCCCGTCCGGCCAATTTGTAGGGAAAAATCAAGAGGAGCACGACGCAAATTGGAAGAGAAGCTCGGCCTTAGATCTCTTCGGAGGTTATCGCGCCTTACATTTATTTTTTATTTATTTTTATGAAAAGAACAAACCGTACACTTAATTAGTTTCATCTGTTTCCAAACTGCTAATATGTTCTATCCTATACTGCCACATAACCAAAGCTGGGAGCAGTGCCATAAATGTTGAGTAACAACACTGCTCGAACTTAAGCAGGATGATATAATCAAGATCTTGTTCAAAGTTTTAATGAGACCTTAATTTCTTTTTTTTTTCACTGAACACATTTAACCTTGAGGAAATTTTTGGTTAGAATTGCCTAATTAAAATTTCAACAGTGGTGGATCCAGGGGGAGGAGGACAAGGGGAGGAGGACAAGGGGACGGTCGATTTTTAGCTTTTCTGTATGTATAATCTATCAGACTGTCCTAAGGGTAACCCTGGAATGTGCTTGTATGACATGTGTATCAAATGGAAGGTATTAAAGAGTATTTCTCTGCAAAAATCGCGAGTACTCCATGCATGCATGTATGGAGTACTAGCTGTGGACCAACCGAGTGCTCCAAAATTGACCACAATTCATACAAAAAATATGGTCCAATTAACATTGCGATGTCCTAGGACTGGCCCATATACTCCAGCTCCGCATTACATCAGAGTAATCCATGGAGTACCCACACTCCAATAAACATCGTGTAGTGATTACAATCGTTAAAAACGAGCAATGATCGGCTTACAATATGTTCGTGTAGAAACATGAGTTGGTCCATTGCTGCATTACATTGGAGTATAATGGTAAGTACTACAGTGGACCACAGGATCCAACGATTTTTGCAGGGTTTAAGAGGGAGTAGGCCATAGTAGGGTGGACGCCATTTGGGGATACCGCCATAAAGGTGGACGAGGGCTGACTCTAGAATTTGTTTGTACGATACGGATATTTAAATGAAGGGTGTTAATGAGTATTTTAAAAGGGCGTGGGCTTAGTTCCATAGGTGGGCGCCGTTTCGAGATATCGCCATAAAGGTGGACCAGGGGTGACTCTAGAATTTGTTTGTACAATATGGGTGTCAAACGAAAGGTGTTAATGAGTGTTTTAAAAGGGAGTGGGCCTTAGTTCTATGGGTGGACGCCTTTTCAAGATATTGCCGTAAAGGTGGACCAGTGGTGACTAGAATTTGTTTGTACGATATGGGTATCAAATGAAAGGTGTTAATGAGTATTTTAAAAGGGAGTGGGCCTTAGTTTTATAGATGGACGCCTTTTCGAGATATCCCCATAAAGGTGGACCAGGGATGTCTCCAGAATGCGTTTATACAATATGGGTATCAAACGAATGGTGTTAATGAGTATTTTAAAATGAAGTGGGCCTTAGTTCTATGGGTGGACGCCTTTTCGAAATATCGATATAAAGGTGGACCAGGGGTGACTCTAGAATTTGTTTGTACGATATGGGTATCAAATGAAAGGTGTTAATGGGTATTTTAAAAGGGAGTGGGCCTTTGTTCTATAGGTGGACGCCTTTTCGAAATATCGCCATAAAGGTCGACCAGGGGTGACTTTAGAATTTGTTTAAGATAAGGGTATCAAATGAAAGGTGTTAATGAGTATTTTAAAAGGGAGTGGGCCTTAGTTTTATAGGTGGACGCCTTTTCGAGATATCACCATAAAGGTGGACCAGGGGTGACTCTAGAATGTGTTTATACGATAAGGGTATCAAATGAAAGGTGGTAATGAGTATTTTAAAAGAGAGTGATCCTTAGTTCTATAGGTGGACACCTTTTCGAGATATCGCCATAAAGGTGGACCAGGGCTGACTCTAGAATGTGTTTGTACGATATGGGAATCAAACGAAAGGCTCTAGGGAGTGGGCCATAGGTATACGGGTGGACGCCTTTTCGAGATATCGCCATAAAGGTGGACCAGGGTGACTCTAGAATTTGTTTGTACGATATGGGTATCAAAAGAAAGGTGTTAATGAGTTTTTTAAAAGGGCATTGGCCTCAGTTCTATAGGTGGACGCCTTTTCGAGATATCGTCATAAAGGTGGACCAGGGGTGACTCTAGAATTTGTTTGTACGATATGGGTATCAAATGAAAGGTGTTAATGAGTATTTTAAAAGCGAGTGGGCCTTAGCTCTATAGGTGGACGCCTTTTCGGGATATCGTTATAAAAGTGGACCAGGGGTGCCTCTAGAATGCGTTTGTACAATATGGGTGTCAAACGAAAGGTGTTAATGGGTGTTTTAAAAGGGAGTGGGCCTTAGTTCTATGGGTGGACTCCTTCTCGAGATATTGCCATAAAGGTGGACCAGTGGTGACTCTAGAATTTGTTTGTACGATATGGGTATCAAAGGAAAGGTGTTAATGAGTATTTTAAAAGGGAGTTGGCCTTAGTTCTATGGGTGGACTCCTTTTCGAGATATTGCCATAAAGGTGGACCAGTGGTGACTCTAGAATTTGTTTGTACGATATGGGTATCAAAAGAAAGGTGTTAATGAGTTTTTTAAAAGGGCATTGGCCTCAGTTCTATAGGTGGACGCCTTTTCGAGATATCGTCATAAAGGTGGACCAGGGGTGACTCTAGAATTTGTTTGTACGATATGGGTATCAAATGAAAGGTGTTAATGAGTATTTTAAAAGCGAGTGGGCCTTAGCTCTATAGGTGGACGCCTTTTCGGGATATCGTTATAAAAGTGGACCAGGGGTGCCTCTAGAATGCGTTTGTACAATATGGGTGTCAAACGAAAGGTGTTAATGAGTGTTTTAAAAGGGAGTGGGCCTTAGTTCTATGGGTGGACGCCTTTTCAAGATATTGCCATAAAGGTGGACCAGGGGTGACTCTAGAATTTGTTTGTACGATATGGGTATCAAAGGAAAGGTGTTAATGAGTATTTTAAAAGGGAGTTGGCCTTAGTTCTATGGGTGGACTCCTTTTCGAGATATTGCCATAAAGGTGGACCAGTGGTGACTCTAGAATTTGTTTGTACGATATGGGTATTGTAGCATTATGCGTCATGCCCACCTATGCAATACATTTGCGGCCTTACGCATCATGCACTTCTATGCCAATACATTTTAATAATAGCATAATCATATTACAATATCATAAGACATAAATTACCTTGACCTCACACAGCGGTTAGCTAACATCAATGGAATGCCGAATATGAATCCCTTGTCAGTTCACACATAACAAATTATGCTTATCGGCAATGCTAGTTTGTCACCAAAATATTTACATACAACCAATAATATGAATTAACCAAATATTCACATTTCACATGAATATCGATCTGCTGACTTTGCATACAAATCTACATGCATGCATAGTAATACAAATCTACATGCATGCATAGCAATACAAATCTACATGTATTTATAGTAGTAATACAAATCTACATGTATGCATAGTAATACAAATGTACATATTTTTAGTTGTTAGTATTAGGATATTTATAAATGTGTAGGTTAAGTAATTAGCTATAAAAGAGAAAGAATTTCTGTAATAAAGGCAATCTTGGTTAGACTACCAAAGTCTCTACGTTCTTCTTATTTTAAACCTTTCAGTATCAAATGAAAGGTGTTAATGAGTATTTTAAAAGGGAGTGGGCCTTAGTTTTAATTTTAATTTAATTAATTTAGATAATTTAGATATATACCAAGCTTTCTTTGAGGACAATTATACAATGCAAATGCACAGTATCTAGTATTTTAAAAAAATAATAACATAATTCCATCTTCCATGTAATTAGGGCCAGATTATGTGCGACGCCGTGAACTTTGCTTTGTGGTCACTCACACCCACAACAACCACTATGTAATACCAAAAGTTGTATAAAGGCGTCAGTAGTGAAATTCTCTAACTTTTTAAACCACATTTGCCATAGTTTTATTTTCGAATCGATAGCTATAACGATTTCGTTATTCAGTAACTATTTTGTATCAATACTTGTTTAACGACGATCAGCTGTGTTGTTAAATAAACGGCAAGTAAATTGGCTGCGTTAAAAATCACGAAATTAATATTTCTGAAAATCGGAACTTTAATTAAATACTATCAAACACTAAAAGCTGCTTTATTTATAAATCAAATGGTATTTGAGTAATTGGCGTACATTTTATCACAAAATAAAGAATTACTAAGTCCATCGCCAGTGGGCAGACACCTTCTGAGAGAAGCAGATAACCCATTCCATTTGAATGCAACGGAGTTTCGAGAGAAAAAAAATAGAAATTAATACCGCATTTACTTACCTTTTGTTAAAATAGGTAAAAACTTGTACAATAATGACTTTTAAAAGCAGTTTGCACGGAATTTATGTTTGGCATTCCTTTTGTGTTTTTCGCATTTTTTAGGTTTCGCTAAGCTGTGTTGCCACCTTTCTACTATTAAAACAAAATTTAAATTTCATTTATTTCGAGTCGTTAAAACTAAGTTAGTGAATAGTACAATCGATAAGGCAAGCGACAAAATCGTTAATTGAAATATCAACAAATCGCATCGTTATAAGTTAGTGAATTCCACTGCGGGATAGGAATTTCGGTTCACAGGAAATATAATGACATATTTTGTCCCAAATCTTCCAAGAGGCCATTGATTCGCCGTTTTACATAGATGAAAGTACATAAGTACTTTCTTTTCTAATTAATACCTAATTTATGAATTTATTTTCTTCAGACTATGGATTTGAGATAAATTCTTATTGCAATTATTTATCTTAGATAATATTTTAGCATGAATGAATTAAGTGTTTAAAAAAGTTTAGGTTTATGTACCATGTAAAAACATACCTATTTTATAGCGTATTTAATTTTTAAGCGCTTTTTTTCTGTGATAAGTTAGAATGTTATTTTGATACAATAAACAATGAGAAGCCAAATTTTCTTTGCAATTTATAAAAGTTTGTGGTACTTTATGCTAATGCTGAAATTATTATTAATGGCGTTCCAATGAGCCATCCAGCTCCACGAAGTCTTTCAAATAAATAAATAAGTGTAATGCGTGATAACCTCCGAAGAGATCTAAGGCCGAGCCTCTCTTCCAATTTGCGTCGTGCACATTTTGATTTTTCCTACACGTGAAATGTTATAGGCAGATGTCGCCGCTGTTTTTCATTTAACTCATACGGCGAAAGGCTAAGCAGCTACATCTCTTTTTGAAAAAGTAGGTATATTAAAGGCCGCGTTGCCAACCTAAAAAGAGGTAATTAACAAATTATCTGGCTCACAAATTGAACCAGACTTCTATCTGGATTTATCTGGCTTAAAGCCGGAGTCATTGGTGCCGTATGTCGTATCGCTGTATCCGTATCCCTAACGTAATCAGCTGTTTATCGTTACGACGGTAAACCAAAACCCAATTGGTTGGCTACGATACGGTTACGACCTTAGCGGCACCAATAATCGATTGCATTGAGTGTTTTAAAAGGGAGTGGGCCTTAGTTCTATGGGTGGACGCCTTTTCAAGATATTGCCATAAAGGTGGACCAGGGGTGACTCTAGAATTTGTTTGTACGATATGGGTATCAAATGAAAGGTGTTAATGAGTATTTTAAAAGGGAGTTGGCCTTAGTTCTATGGGTGGACTCCTTTTCGAGATATTGCCATAAAGGTGGACCAGGTGTGACTCTAGAATTTGTTTGTACGATATGGGTATTGTAGCATTATGCGTCATGCCCACCTATGCAATACATTTGCGGCCTTACGCATCATGCACTTCTATGCCAATACATTTTAATAATAGCATAATCATATTACAATATCATAAGACATAAATTACCTTGACCTCACACAGCGGTTAGCTAACATCAATGGAATGCCGAATATGAATCCCTTGTCAGTTCACACATAACAAATTATGCTTATCGGCAATGCTAGTTTGTCACCAAAATATTTACATACAACCAATAATATGAATTAACCAAATATTCACATTTCACATGAATATCGATCTGCTGACTTTGCATACAAATCTACATGCATGCATAGTAATACAAATCTACATGCATGCATAGCAATACAAATCGACATGTATGCATAGTAATACAAATGTACATATTTTTAGTTGTTAGTATTAGGATATTTATAAATGTGTAGGTTAAGTAATTAGCTATAAAAGCGAAAGAATTTCTGTAATAAAGGCAATCTTGGTTAGACTACCAAAGTCTCTACGTTCTTCTTATTTTAAAACTTTCAGTATCAAATGAAAGGTGTTAATGAGTATTTTAAAAGGGAGTGGGCCTTAGTTTTATAGATGGACGCCTTTTCGAGATATCCCCATAAAAGGTCAACCAGGGATGACTCCAGAATGCGTTTATACAATATTGGTATCAAACGAATGGTGTTAATGAGTATTTTAAAATGGAGTGGGCCTTAGTTCTATGGGTGGACGCCTTTTCGAAATATCAATATAAAGGTGGACCAGGGGTGACTCTAGAATTTGTTTGTACGATATGCGTATCAAATGAAAGGTGTTAATTGGTATTTTAAAAGGGAGTGGGCCTTTGTTCTATAGGTGGACGCCTTTTCGAAATATCGCCATAAAGGTGGACCAGGGGTGACTTTAGAATTTGTTTAAGATAAGGGTATCAAATGAAAGGTGTTAATGAGTATTTTAAAAGGGAGTGGGCCTTAGTTTTATAGGTGGACGCCTTTTCGAGATATCACCATAAAGGTGGACCAGGGGTGACTCTAGAATGTGTTTATACGATATGGGTATCAAATGAAAGGTGTTAATGAGTATTTTAAAAGGGAGTGGGCCTTAGTTTTATAGGTGGACGCCTTTTCGAGATATCGCCATAAAGGTGGAGGGGTGACTCTAGAATGTGTTTGTACGATATGGGAATCAAACGAAAGGCCCTAGGGAGTGGGCCATAGGTATACAGGTGGACGCCTTTTCGAGATATCGCCATAAAGGTGGACCAGGGTGACTCTAGAATTTGTTTGTACGATATGGGTATCAAAAGAAAGGTGTTAATGAGTTTTTTAAAAGGGCGTTGGCCTCAGTTCTATAGGTGGACGCCTTTTCGAGATATCGTCATAAAGGTGGACCAGGGGTGACTCTAGAATTTGTTTGTACGATACGGGTATCAAATGAAAGGTGTTAATGAGTATTTTAAAAGCGAGTGGGCCTTAGCTCTATAGGTGGACGCCTTTTCGGGATATCGTTATAAAAGTGGACCAGGGGTGACTCTAGAATGCGTTTGTACAATATGGGTGTCAAACGAAAGGTGTTAATGAGTGTTTTAAAAGGGAGTGGGCCTTAGTTCTGTGGGTGGACGCCTTTTCGAAATATCGATATAAAGGTGGACCAGGGGTGACTCTAGAATTTGTTTGTACGATATGGGTATCAAATGAAAGGTGTTAATGGGTATTTTAAAAGGGCGGTGGCCTCAGTTCTATAGGTGGACGCCTTTTCGAGATATCGTCATAAAGGTGGACCAGGGGTGACTCTAGAATTTGTTTGTACGATATGGGTATCAAATGAAAGGTGTGAATGAGTATTTTAAAAGGGAGTGGGCCTTAGTTTTATAGATGGACGCCTTTTCGAGATATCCCCATAAAGGTGGACCATGGATGACTCCAGAATGTGTTTGTACGATATGGGAATCAAACGAAAGGCCCTAGGGAGTGGGCCATAGGTATACAGGTGGACGCCTTTTCGAGATATCGCCATAAAGGTGGACCAGGGTGACTCTAGAATTTGTTTGTACGATATGGGTATCAAAAGAAAGGTGTTAATGAGTTTTTTAAAATGGAGTGGGCCTTAGTTCTATGGGTGGACGCCTTTTCGAGATATCACCATAAAGGTGGAACAGGGGTGACTCTAGAAAGTGTTTATACGATATGGGTATCAAATGAAAGGTGGTAATGAGTATTTTAAAAGAGAGTGATCCTTAGTTCTATAGGTGGTCGCCTTTTCGAGATATCGCCATAAAGGTGGACCAGGGGTGACTCTAGAATGTGTTTGTACGATATGGGAATCAAACGAAAGGCCCTAGGGAGTGGGCCATAGGTATACAGGTGGACGCCTTTTCGAGATATCGCCATAAAGGTGGACCAGGGTGACTCTAGAATTTGTTTGTACGATATGGGTATCAAAAGAAAGGTGTTAATGAGTTTTTTAAAAGGGCGTTGGCCTCAGTTCTATAGGTGGACGCCTTTTCGAGATATCGTCATAAAGGTGGACCAGGGGTGACTCTAGAATTTGTTTGTACGATATGGGTATCAAATGAAAAGTGTTAATGAGTATTTTAAAAGCGAGTGGGCCTTAGCTCTATAGGTGGACGCGTTTTCGGGATATCGTTATAAAAGTGGACCAGGGGTGACTCTAGAATGCGTTTGTACAATATGGGTGTCAAACGAAAGGTGTTAATGAGTGTTTTAAAAGGGAGTGGGCCCTAGTTCTATGGGTGGACGCCTTTTCAAGATATTGCCATAAAGCTGGACCAGGGGTGACTCTAGAATTTGTTTGTACGATATGGGTATCAAATGAAAGGTGTTAATGAGTATTTTAAAAGGGAGTTGGCCTTAGTTCTATGGGTGGACTCCTTTTCGAGATATTGCCATAAAGGTGGACCAGGGGTGACTCTAGAATTTGTTTGTACGATATGGGTATTGTAGCATTATGCGTCATGCAGCGGTTAGCTAACATCAATGGAATGCCGAATATGAATCCCTTGTCAGTTCACACATAACAAATTATGCTTATCGGCAATGCTAGTTTGTCACCAAAATATTTACATACAACCAATAATATGAATTAACCAAATATTCACATTTCACATGAATATCGATCTGCTGACTTTGCATACAAATCTACATGCATGCATAGTAATACAAATCTAGATGCATGCATAGTAATACAAATCTACATGCATGCATAGCAATACAAATCTACATGTATGCATAGTAGTAATACAAATCTACATGTATGCATAGTAATACAAATGTACATATTTTTAGTTGTTGGTATTAGGATATTTATAAATGTGTAGGTTAAGTAATTTGCTATAAAAGAGAAAGAATGATTGATATCTTCAACCACTGCCAAATTACAGCTTGCAAAACTTCTAAATTACCTTCTTTTAAAAGTAGGCGGTGCCACGCCCGTTGTCCATAATTTTGCTTATTTTCTGTTCTGCGTCATAAGTTCAACCCCGGTACCAAATTTCATCGCTTTATCCGTCTTTGGTAATGAATTATCGCACTTTTTCGATTTTTCGATATCGAAAAAGTGGGCGTGATTATAGTCCGATGTCGTTCATTTTAAACTGCGATCTGAGATGAGTGCCCAGGAACCTGCATACCAAATTTCGTCAACATACCTCAAAATTTTAGTCAACGAGCTTCTTGTGGAGCTGGAAGCCAATGGTTGTCGGGTGGTTGCCTATGCAGATGACCTCGCTATCCTAGTCAGAGGCAAATTTCTGGGCGCCCTGCGCGATGTTCTTCAGGGCTACCTGGATACTGTGGCTAGGTGTGCTGATTCATGTGGGTTGGCGGTCAACCCGGGAAAAACGGAATTGGTCCTTTTCACAAGAAGATATAAGGTGCCCGATTTCAGAACTCCCTCGATTGGAGGGGTACCGTTGGTACTTTCTGATAGGGTTAAATATTTGGGGATTGTTTTGGACAAGAAACTGTCCTGGAGACCCAATGTGGAAGATCGGGCCAGGAAGGCCGCCATTGCCTTGTACTGCTGCAGAGGAGCTATCGGAAAGAGATGGGGACTCTCGCCAAGAATAGTACACTGGCTTTATGAGATGGTGGTCAAACCGATTCTGCTATATGGGGTGCTGGTCTGGTGGAAAGCACTGGACACGGCGAGCACCTCCAAAATGTTAGTGTCAGTGCAACGGACGGCGCTGATCGGTATCAGTGGCGCTCTCAGAACAACGCCTACCTTGGCACTGAACGTCATGCTGAACATATACCCAGTAGATATTGCGGGAAAGGCGGCCGCAGCAAGGTCGTTGGTCAGGCTTCGTGATATGGGATATAGACTTTCTGACCGCGGAAACTCTAGCCTTCTTACCAGTTTCGACTTCATCCCGGACAGAACGGACTACTGTATGCCGATAACAGCTCCCTATACAACCTTCACCCCAGTTATTCCAGAGAGAGAGGATTGGGGAAGAGGAGTTATCTGGGGCATGGGACCGGCTAACTTGTTCACGGATGGGTCAAAGCTGGATGGAAAGGTTGGTGGGGGGGTCTTTTGTCAAGAGCTAAATTTAAGCCGCAAGTTTAAGTTGGCTGATCACTGCAGTGTATTCCAAGCGGAAATTGCTGCGATTAAGGATGCGGTGGATGGAATGCTATCCAGTGCTACCACGGTTAGGGAATTTAACATCTACTCTGATAGCCAATCGGCTATCAAGGCCTTGAGCTCAACTACAGTGCGATCGAGGGTGGTCTGGGAGTGCCTGACCTCGCTTGCGATTGCATCGAATTATTTTACAATTAAGATTATCTGGGTCCCGGGCCATAGTGATATCCCGGGTAACTGTCAAGCGGATCTCTTAGCCCGCATCGGTACAACTGAACCGGATGAAGATGGCTGTGGGGACTTCGGGATCCCGCTGGCCACCTGTGGATTGCTCCTCCATAGCTGGGCCTCGAATCAGCTCAGCAAACGTTGGGCGGATACCACGTCTTGCAGGGTAGCAAGATCTTTCTGGCCGAAAGTGGATGGCAGGAGGTCTGCTGAAATAATTGGGTTCACTAAGGCTCACCTATCAATGGTCATTGGGGTTTTGACAGGGCACTGTCCCATGGGTATCCATGCGGTACGTCTCAATATACTGGAAACTCCATCCTGCTGCAGCTGTATGGAGGATGATGAGGTGGAATCACCAAATCACTTTATGCTTGATTGTCCAGCTTTTGCCAGAATTAGGCGAAAGTACTTCGGTCGCGACTCACTTGGATCTCCCGAGGATATATCCAAAGTTGAGATCGGTATCATTCGGAGCTTTATCGTTGCTACCCAACGATTCTCTAAGTAGCTGGATCTAGGTCACCGTTATTTTTGGTGTATGTGGTATCACAACGGACCTTCGTGTTGTCCAAGTGAGCTATCCTTATCAGGGCAGCTACCACCTAACCTATCCTATCCTATCCTACCTCAAAATTTACTCAAGTTATCGTGTTAACGGACGGACGGACGGACGGGCGGACATGGCTCAATCAAATTTGTTTTCGATACTGATGATTTTGATATTTGGAAGTCTATATCTATCTCGATTCCTTTATACCTGTATAATACTCTGTGAGCTCTGCTCAACTGAGTATAAAAAATACGTAAAATTAAGTCGACCTACAGTTCTTTGGGCAGCTCTTAGTAGTTGATGGAACCTATCTTCCTCCGGTCCGAAATTCGGTTAATACAGCAGAAATTCTTTGAAAGTCGAGGGCTCGTACTTTATGAACAATGTGGAGAGTTGCCTAAATGTGGATAAACTTTTAGTATTTTTCAGCTAAGATAACTAATAAAAATAGTCGTGAATTAGCCTAATTGACACATTTATAATATTTCAAAACCTGTATAAGAGCTTTGAATGCACGACCCGAAAAAAACGGAATAATTAGATATCCTTTCCAACAGTTTGTTTGGGGCTCACAATAAGCGTATATTTTTCATGAAACATAAACTTTCTCATCAAGATCAACAAAAAATGAGGGTTTTCCCAAAATAAAGTGAACACTTGTTATTTTCATCTTATAATTATTTAACCGGAATTTAAGCTTAACTTATTGCTTTTGCTGGTTCAAGACTCTGGCGGCGCCGTGGTGTAGTGGTAGCGTACACCGCCTACCACATCGAGGGTGCTGGGTTCAAGACCCGCGCAAAAGCAACATCAAAATTTATGAGAAAAGCTCATTCAATTACAAAAAAGCATTTCTAAGCGGGGTCGCCTCTCGACAGTGGTTTGGCAAACACTCCGAAAAGTTTCTGCCATTAAAAACCTTCTCAGTGAAAATTCATCTGCCTTCTAGGTGCCGCTCATCCCGTATATTTGTACGAAACACTAAAAAGGGGTAACATGCAAACTTGAAGAGAAGCTCAGCCTAAATATTTTCTGAGATAAATCGCGCCAAGTATGTATTTGTTTTTATTTATTTTTTATCACGTTTCAGGCCTGCTTATTCAATCGTTTATATGTCAAAAATGCTGTGATAATTATTTCTTTATGCTAAAAAAATCTGTGTGTTAAGTGATCCTAATATTTATTGCAGCGGCAAGCCTGTAGGTCAATGCAGCATTGCAAAAGTCCGAACACCGCTGCATCTGTGCGTTAACAGCAACGGAGTTACACTTATGTGTGTTAGTAACGTGATCTAGATGTATGAATATTTATCTGTTAGTGTGGGTAAAATTAGTATCGTGAAAGTTTATGTCTGTCGTTTCCCGCCAAAATAGGATTGTATGTATAGGCGTATTTTGTTCTTGAGTGAAAGTTGCGAGAAAGAAGGACCTTCGATCTATGAGGTACGATCGCCAAACGACTGCAGGGCAGTGCTGAAATGTAAGGTACATACCAGTGAGTGCGCAAGTGATTCAGTGATTATAAGTACTTTTGGGTGGTATTTTTTTTATGTCGGTAGAGAAAAAAAAGGTTTCGGTTAAACGGTTTTAACTAACCGCATTGGGGACCCGCTATCCACCGGCCTGTAAGGAAAACCGGTAGCCCATACCCTGGTCAGCAACGACTGTAATCTAGGTGAGTCTAGTGTAACCCCCTTTCCCAGTCCATGGTGCATGTGGACTCTTATAAAGAAAAAATGAAAAATGTAAAAATTAAGTTAAACAAATAAAATTAAATACCCTAAATTAATAAAATTGTATAAATAGATAAAATTAAATACAAAACAAAAACTAAATTTAATTATAAATGTAAATTAGACAACGGAATTAAAAATAAAATAAAATGAAGCCAATTTAACTAAAATTATAAAATTAACTAAAAATTGTAAAATTAAATAAATCAATAAAATTAAGTAAAATTAATAAAATCACATAAATTAATAAAATCAACGAACCAGATAAAATCAATAAAGTCAAATAAATAAATAAAATAAGATACCGATGTGGATAAAAACAAGTGAATAAATAAAACCACATAATTGAATAAAATTAAACATAAAAATAACTAGATAATTAAATAAATGGTATAAATAACAAAAAGTTCACATGCACTTGAATGTCCCCTACTGTTTTTATGACCCCAGTCCCTAAAAATTGTGTAATTTTTATTCCTATAGGAAATTGTAGGTTCTAAAGCCTAAACCTGCTATACCGGCCACCAACATCGACTGCAACAGCATTTGCCACATAAACATCAAGAGCGGGGTAGTAACTTACATCAACAAAGAGCGGGGTAGTATCTGAAGTCCAGCAGGAGGGGAAACATAGAGCCGGTGCCGGACTCCACGCCGAAGGGTATAAAGGAGGGGCATTTTGGCGCTCCTGTCTCGGCACCGCAGCATTTTTTGAAGCTTCGCCTGTAGAGAAAACCACAATAGAGGAGAGAGGAACCAGCGCCGCATTTGTTTTGTTGCAGTTTTTTTTTGCAATCCATTTGCTTGAATTTTTTAAGCTAGTCTATGTTAAAGTTACCAACGTTCTCAATTTAAGTTTTTTTGGATTTTTGGGAAATTTGCAATCATTCTTTCAACTGAATTTGGTAGTTAAATTTTAGATCTAGTTTTTAGTTTTTCTATTGCATTAATTTAGTTATTGAAAACCTGGATGAATTTTAGTTCGAATTTTTGTGTGGATTCAATTGTCATTATAGCACCCTAATATTAAGATTTTTTTTATAATTATTACCATTCACACTTGTGCATTCCCTCTTCTTACTTCTTCACACCTTTTTTTCTATTTGCCGATAGTCCATTTCTTACTTTTTACCTCTTATGACCCTCGTTTGCTCGTTTGCATATCTAAATTTTTCGGGATTACATAACTTGCTTCAGTTCCTGGGTTACTTTCAGTTTCCTTTCGCGTTCGGTTTTTATACCTTTCACTTATTTTTTTCTTCTATTTGGTTTATTTTTTTGCATCTAAAGTTTGCTAAATTATTTTTAACCTAACTCTTCTTCTTTCCTACTCGGGCTTGTCTTGCACGCTTTGCATTTCTCTCCTTTTTCACTTAGCGCATGTTTTTATTATTTTTCAATGCTTTTATTAATTAAGATTTTTTTGCAATTCCATTTTGTGGCCTGAAGTATTAAAATTTTTGAGTTTATTATTATTATCAATTTAATCAATTTTGGCATTATTAGTTTTCCTTTTACGTTAAGGCTCCTGTCATATTTTTTATTCAGTAATTTTTATTTCATGTTTCATTATAGAGTTTCCTTTTGTGTTTTTTTTTTGTTTTTTTTGCATTCATAACCTTTCTATTAAGTAAACATTTCCGGTTGACTTTCGGTATCTTGATATTTCTTTGAGTTCCTAATTGTCCAACTTAGCTTCTTTTTCCTTACTACCTATGTTTCAAAAACGCATTCCTTATTATTAGCCTTCTGCAACCCATATATATACATTAGATATAAGTAGTTTCCATAACTAGCCGTAAGATAAGTGATATTGTTGAATTATTAATATTATTTTTCTGGTTAGGGTAACTATTGAATAAAGAGCTTTTATAACGTTTACGCCAAAATTCATACTTTTATATTTATCAGGTTCATGGGTCGAGTCCATTCCAAAATGATAGGCTAAGACACTCAGTTGGTGTGGGTGTCGTACGAGTGCAATAAAGGGGATGTGAATGGAAGCGACTATGACTGACTAGACTGGATAGGAACATGGGACAGTAACGTACAGACAAATGTCAGGCTAAGGGGGCGTTGCTAAAGTTCCGGAGTCAGTGCAACGCGCAAGGCTGCGTCAAGGTTTTACGAAAAAGGGGAAGGATGACTCCACCTGACACGGACAGGCCTTTTTTTCTGCTTTCCTTCCTTAACGTAGATTTCAGGCATTAACCTCTTTGTTTGTTTGTATAACTGT
Source organism: Eurosta solidaginis (assembly GCF_040869045.1). Classification (NCBI taxonomy): domain Eukaryota; kingdom Metazoa; phylum Arthropoda; class Insecta; order Diptera; family Tephritidae; genus Eurosta; species Eurosta solidaginis. Next base: position 94,783 of record NW_027137054.1, on the reverse strand, counting down.
AGGTAAGGCGGGTGAGCAAAAACTCACCCCCACCCGACGAGCTAGCAGGGGCTTGCCAGCATGCCAAATGCCACCTCCGCCTTACCCCAACAGTCAGTTATACAACAATGGCGCCCAACGTAATAGCCCAATTTTCATTTTCAATTTTTTTTTCCTCAATTTCAGTTCCATCTTTATTTTGTTTTATTTTTGCATTCCTTAATTCTTTTTTTTATTTTTCCAAAATAATTTTTTATTTCTTTTTCGATAACTTTTCCTTTCTCTCCTATACCCTTTTTTCCCATAACTCTTTTCTTAACGATATCTGATGTTTACATTTATAACTTTTACCTTTCTTTCAATTTCAGTTTTAGTTCTCTGACAGGACTGCGACCGTTGTAGGGGCAACATCGCTTGGATCCGTCCGACGCGTGTGCCACTACAACAAACCCAAGGGGGATACTCGTCTTGCCGTAGAAGTTCCTTTTGAAAGCTGCAACGCTTGCATAAGTGGTATTCTGCGGTCAGGCAAGTATATTGACAAATAGATGTTGTAGCGTGTAGGTGACTGTTTAAGCTACCGTGTACGTAGTCGAGCAGAGCTCACAGAGTATATTAAGTTTGATTGGATAACGGTTGGTTGTACATATATAAAGGAATCGAGATAGATATAGACTTCCATATATCAAAATAATCAGGATCGAAAAAAAATTTGATTGAGCCATGTCCGTCCGTCCGTCCGTCCGTTAACACGATAACTTGAGTAAATTTTGAGGTATATTGATGAAATTTGGTATGAAGGTTCCTGAGCACTCATCTCAGATCGCTATTTAAAATGAACGATATCGGACTATAACCACGCCCACTTTTTCGATATCGAAAATTTCGAAAAATCGAAAAGTGCGATAATTCATTACAAAAGACAGATAAAGCGAAGAAACTTGGTAGATGAGTTGAACTTATGACGCACAATAGAAAATTAGTAAAATTTTGGACAATGGGCGTGGCACCGCCCACTTTTAAAAGAAGGTAATTTAAAACTTTTGCAAGCTGTAATTTGGCAGTCGTTGAAGATATCATGATGAAATTTGGCAGGAACGTTACTCCTATTGCTGTATGTACGCTTAACAAAAATTAGCAAAATCGGAGAAGGACCACGCCCACTTTTAAAAAAAAAATTTTTTAAGTAAAATTTTAACAAAAAATTTAATATCTTTACAGTATATAAGTAAATTATGTCAACATTCAACTCCAGTAATGATATGGTGCAACAAAATACAAAAATAAAAGAAAATTTCAAAATGGGCGTGGCTCCGCCCTTTTTCATTCAATTTGTCTAGGATACTTTTAACGCCATAAGTCGAACAAAAATTAACCAATACTTTTGAAATTTGGTAGGGGCATAGATATTATGACGTTAACTGTTTTCTGTGAAAATGGGCGAAGTCGGTTAATGCCACGCCCAGTTTTTATACACAGTCGTCCGTCTGTCCTTCCGCATGGCCGTTAACACGATAACTTGAGCATAAATCGACATATCTTTAATGAACTTAGTTCACGTGCTTACTTGAACTCGCTTTATCTTGGTATGAAAAATGAACGAAATCCGACTATGACCACGCCCACTTTTTCGATATCGAAAATTACGAAAAATGAAAAATGCCATAATTCTATACCAAATACGAAAAAAGGGATGAAACATGATAAAGTAATTGGATTGTTTTATTGACGCGAAATATAACTTTAGAAAAAACTTTATAAAATGGTTGTGACACCTACCATATTAAGTAGAAGAAAATGAAAAAGTTCTGCAGGGCGAAATAAAAAACTCTTAAAATCTTGGCAGGTATTACATATATAAATGAATTATCGGTATCCAACAGATGATGTTCTGGGTCACCCTGGTCCACATTTTGGTCGATATCTGGAAAACACCTTCACATATACAACTACCACCACTCCCTTTTAAAACTCTCATTAATACCTTTAATTTGATACCCATATCGTACAAACTCATTCTATAGTCACCCCTGGTCCACCTTTATGGCGATATCTCGAAAAGGCGAACACCTATAGAACGAGGGCCCACTCCCTTTTAAAAATACTCATTAACACCTTTCATTTGATACCCATATCGTACAAACAAAGTCTAGAGTCACCCCTGGTCCACCTTTATTGCGATACCTCGAAAAGGCGCCCACCTATAGAACTAAGGCCGCCTCCCTTTTAAAATACTCATTAACTCCTTTCGTTTGATACCCATATTGCACAAACGAATTCTAGAGTCACCCCTGGCCCACCTTTATGGCGATATCTATGGAACTAAGGATTACTCCCTTTTAAAATACTAATTAACACCTTTCTTTTGATACCCATATTGTACAAACGCATTCTAGGGTCACCCCTGGTCCACCTTTATGGCGATATCTCGAAAATGCGACCACCTATTCAACAACCACCACTTCCTTTTAAAACCCTCATTAATACCTTTAATTTGATACCCATATCGTACAAACACATTCTAGAGTCACCCCTGGTTCACCTTTATGGCGATATTTCGAAACGGGGTCCACCTATAGAACTAAGGCCCACTCCCTTTTAAAATACTCATTAACGCCTTTCGTTTGATGCCCATATTGTACAAACAAATTCTAGGGTCAGCCCTGGTCCACCTATGTGGCGATATCTCGAAACGGCGTCCACCTATGGAACTAAGGATTACTCCCTTTTAAAATACTCATTAACACCTTTCTTTTGATACCCATATTGTACAAACAAATTCTAGGGTCACCCCTGGTCCACCTTTATGGCGATATCTCGAAACGGCGTCCACCTATGGAACTAAGTATTACTCCCTTTTAAAATACTCATTAACACCTTTCTTTTGATACCCATATCGTACAAACATATTCTAGAGTCACCCTTGGTCCACCTTTATGGCTATGTCCCTAAATGGCGTCCACCTATAGAACTATGGCCCACTCCCTCATAAAATACTCTTTAATGCCTTTCATTTGATACAAATGTCATACAAACACATTCCAGGGTTTCCCTCGGTTCACTTTCCTACATAGTTATTTTCCCTTATGTTGTAACCATAGCTCTCAACTGAGTATGTAATGTTCGGTTACACCCGAACTTAACCTTCCTTACTTGTTATAGTTGCTAAAGGCGTGTTAATTTGATGATTCGACGCAACCAAACTGTTTTCGGATCGGCGTTTATGTATGTAACCATATTATTATTTTAAGTTTTTTTATTATTATTATATTTTTTAATTTGTCGGAACCTCAGCAACCGCGTCGCTGATATGGAGAACTCGGCAAAACCGTTAGGGCACCGGTCTGAGCGTGCGTATACACCAGAGCCTAGGGATCTGAGAAATGAGACAGCCAACCAGCGTGTCAATCCAGGCGCAGCAAGGGAATTTCAGGTAGCGGGAGGAACACCCAGGACCCACCGAGATGGAAGAAGTTGGACCTGGATAAGTGGCATGTGAAGTTTGACGGGACGAGTAAAGGAATTACGATGGAGAGCTTCATTTTTAGAATTTAAAAGTTGAGGCAACAACACGACATATCCCACTTTCAGCTCTTCGCCGATTTCCACTGCCTCGTAACGGGCTCTGCCTTGAAGTGGCACTGGCAAGTTCTTGAAGATCACGCCGACGAACCCCAGTTCGGGTATTTTGAGCTCAAATCAGAACTGCTAGCCCACTTCAAGACTGCAGAGTCCGATTACGAGATTATAAGAGAAATTATGGAACGCAAACAACAGCCACAAGAAGGGTTCGACGACTTCTACGCCTAGGTCCACAACCTGACATTCCGCCTGCGGAAAAGGATCCAGGAGAAGGAGCTGGTGGGGATCATTAGGGGCAGTCTGAAACCCTACCTTGCGAACTTAACCTTCGCATCGAAGATTGACACGTTGGTGGAGCTGAAGGCGGAGTATAGGAGGGCAGAGCGGCTCATAAAGGAGAACCGGACCCGTCCCAAACCGGTAAACGAGCTGGAATATCCCGAACTTACACCTGGGGATGAGGGGATCAATAGGCAACCCGTGGAGGCGATCACGAATCCGGCCAAACCGAGGGGGCCAAACCAACAATCATATCAACCAATACCTGGAGCTGCGAGCCAACGCAAACCTTTGAGCAACCCCAAACGCACCATCAATTCGTTTTGTGCGCCCCCTTTTCACCTCATGTTATGTTTTTCGTGCGGAATGCCTGTTGACTTTTTCGTTAAGAATCCGTCCGAGTTGAAAAGAGATAATCGTTGTAAATCGTCCGTTCATGATATGGTATGTTTTGCGTGTGGGGGTGATATGTCGTTTTGTGTTTATAAAGCGGTTAAGGGAAACTCCCAACTGGCGGAGATGGCGGGAGCTCTCGCCAGGGGTTAGACTACCCGGAGACCGACCCAGCTTCAAAATTTTAAAAAGGGTGAACGACAGCGTGTGTGTTGAAAAGGTATGTGTGGCGAAATCCGAGCCAAAAAGTCTACACCAGAGGAAGGTGGAATACGAGGAAGCTAGACATCGGATATTTTTTGAGGATATTTCCTCAAAGAAGAAGAGGAATTACCAGAAAATAAAGAGGATGCGCGAAAAGAGGAAGATTATGAAGCGAATTCACCACAAGATAGTCCCCACTATTGTAACCCTCAAGGGAGACAATCGTTTCTTCGTGCACACCAAGGTCGGAGGCAAGGATGTTCTAGCTTTGTTGGATTCGGGGGCTGGCGCGAATTATTTAGGAAAAAATTTTGAAAATTTGATAGAAGGCAGAGAGGATAGCATCATTAAGCTAGTTAATCAAAATATTCGTACAGCAAACGGCGGTGAAACCCCGGTAGTAAGTGCTATCACTCTGTCTGTCTTATGGGAAGGAGAAGTTTAGAATTTGGAATTCCTAATCATGCCAGGCCTCCAACAGGAAGTTTATTTAGGGGTAGACTTTTGGCAGGCTTTCGACCTGGATGTTGTTAGTCGAGGAAAGGTGGTGCGTTCAACCCGCACTGCCGTTGCGGAATTGGTACCCGCTGAGGGCGATTTGTCGTTTGATGCCGTGCAACATGTCCTCACGAAAGAGCAAAATATTGCCTGAGAAAGGGTCAAGGCACAGTTCCCATCCTTTCCTGTGTTGGGGTTGGGAAAAACCAACGTGGAGGAACACGTGATCGAGGTCTCGGATGAGAGTCTCCCCGTGAAACAGAGGCACTATCCGATATTACCAGCCATACAAAAACTTGTTTTTGCAGAGCTAGACCGCATGCTGGGTCTAGATATGATTAAGGAGAGCAATAGCAGTTGGAGCTCTACCGCACCGACGACACATAATTTGGCTCGTGCCTATTGTATTTCGTGGGCTAATTGCTACGAGCATTGATATTTACATATACATGGCCGTATACGCGGATTGCCATAATTGATTTGGTCGCTTCATAACGCGGAAAGCGACAAGTTGTTTTATTAATAACTTAAGACACTGCCACAGCATCAAAGCGACCAAGCTTTTTATACATGTCTGCCTTTAATTGGAGTATTATTGAATATGTATATATGTATGTACATTTGTAGTTTTTTGCTTTGGTTTGTATTTTCATACATATATATTCAATGATACAATGCTCAACATCTGATCAACAGGCACATGGCTTTTGTGTATTGTTGGTCTTATTTACATATTTAAGGGTTGATTTGAGGCAGGTCAAATGTATTTAAGTTTGACTTGGCTTATCAAACCTGCCTTTGAAAATATTCAAGTACATAGGTACTTACCTCATTGTACTGAATAACACATATAAAATGCTTTAGGAAATTTCTTTATAGGTACCTCCCCTCCCACCCATAGTCCAAATAATAACTAAATATTTTTTTATTTATTCAATTGTTATCAAATATTTTATTTATTTCAATTTTTCAATCTATTAATAATTCATACTTCATGGTTAATATGCATACATTTTATGCAAATTAACGTTTTATAAATATGCAATGGATTTCGTGTGCACAGAAATTCCAAGTGTGCAAATGCCGTCGGCAAAACACTATTTGCATGCATATTTCAATTTGCATACATTTTCCTAACATTTTAATTTATTAACAAAAAGGGATGGGATAATTCATAAATGTATGATTAATTTACATACATTTCATGAAAGTGCATATTTTGGGTATATGAATAGGTTTTTGTTTGTAAAGAAATAAGCAAAATTTCTGCAATTTGCATCAACATAAAACAAGCAAATATATTGCTATTATTATATTAATTAAGTTCAAATTCATATTAAATCATAAAACAAGCAAATATATTGCTACAAGTAATAAAATTTAAATTTAATTAATCCGACTAAATACCTATATTCCCACAAAGAAATCATATTAAGAGAAAATCCAGAGAATTTATACACCAGCTGAAACTGTTGACAGAGAATTTCTGCTGTTAACTGGTTAACATTGAAATTGGATTGTGTGTGGTGAAGTGTTCACATGCAAAAAAGTTGGAATCTAGCAAAAACGCCTTCTCATTGTGTTTAAATTCTCTGATTATATCATCCTGCTTAAGTTCGAGCAGTGTTGTTACTTAACATTTATGGCACTGCTCCCAACTTTGGTTATGTGGCAGTATAGGATAGAACATATTAGCAGTTTGGAAACAGATGAAACTAATTAAGTGTACGGTTTGTTCTTTTCATAAAAATATAAAGCTAATATAATAAGAAATTTCTTTAGAAATGTGAGTTCAAAAAGCTGTACAAATATTTTGTATTTTTCATCATTAAGGGCATTGTAGTTTTAATTACGCACTTCTAACCAAAAATTTAGTCAAGGTTAAATGGGTTGAGTGAAAACAAATTGTTTACTTTTTATACGAGTAAATAGCTTTAATTCAAATGTTAGAAGTGTTTTTATTGTTCAAATTCTTGGAATCTAGAAGGAACGTTTTTTGCTTATTTTTCATTCACACGACCAAATTATGTATAAATAGCATCCACAAAATTGATCTAGGTGTACTGTATACTTAAAAAGCGCTGAAAATAGTCTTAATCTAAAAAAATGAATCTACACACTTATTCAGCGCTCTTGTTTGTCATGCTAGGCTGCATTTTGACTTACACCAATTCCGAATATCGCATGTTAAGTGGCAGTGATCAGAATATAGTTGGAAGTCCATATTTGGCACAAATATTTTTTGATGGCACACATCGATGTGTTGGCTCATTATACTCTGAACGGAAGGTTATTACAGCTGCAAGTTGTTTCGTAGGTTTTAATATGAAATTGTTCGTTGTCGCAGCTGGTGTAACGAATTTACGTTATAAAATGGGACAAGGCCAAATGCTCAATGTGAAGGGTTTAGCTTGGCCAAATGGATATAATAAACATACAAAGGATTTGAATATTGGTGTGATAACAGTGGTTGGATCGTTTCAGTTCGGTCCAAGAGTAGACAAAATAGAATTGTGCAGTTGCACATTTGCTGAAAGGCCCACACAAATGCATGTTAGTCGATTGGGTCGGCCAATTGCAGAAAATGAGATTTCGATTTTGTCTTTAATGGAACATAATGATTGTAAGTCACGTTATGAGAACCGAGGAAAAACGTTAACACAAGCAATGATTTGTGCTACGCATGCTACAGCAGATATATACATGATAGATGCTGGGACACCGGGCATTATAAATGGACAACTTTGTGCGGTGGCATCACATCATCTTGATTGTGCGGACCACAGTTTACCGACTGCTTTTACAAATATAACTGACTGTGGCATTCAAGACTTGTTCATTTCAGCGAACGCCTTGACTGATTCTGAAGAATTGGCGATGTTACAAATGGACTTGTTAGAACCCTAACTCGGCTGAACGCTCCATCTCAGAACTTTTTTTCATGCACTTTGCAGCTCACGTCAAAGCATATGTATACCTACCTAGAAATTATTCTAAGATAGAGCTTTTTCGAAATGGCAGCTGAGACACGGTGATATTCCAATCAGCAGTCGAAATGGCGATAGTTTTTTTGTGTTATCTTCAAATAAATGTTTATAATTGCGATTTAAAGAAAAACATTTTTTATTGTATGCAACGAAGGTGTGACACATGCAAATGCCTTAGGTTGTGAGATGCAACTTTATTCTTAGCTTTAAAGTTCCTTCTTTAATGAATAGAATGTTAGAAATATACCTACTACTTATATATTGTATCACATTTGTAATTATTGTCATATTGTACTACTAATGTTGAATAAATTTTTATGAATGGAATTCTTTCTTTCTGAAATATACGATACGCTGTACGATATTAACGTGTTCTCGTTTTACTTAAATTCTATAAAAAAACAAGTAAGGAAGTTTAGTTCGGGTGTAACCGAACATTACATACTCAGTTTAGAGCTATGGTTACAACATAAGGGAAAATAACCATGTAGGAAAATGAACCGAGGGAAACCCTGGAATGTGTTTGTATGACATGTGTATCAAACGAAAGGCAATAAAGAGTATTTTATGAGGGAGTGGGCCATAGTTCTATAGGTGGACGCCATTTAGGGATATAGCCATAAAGGTGGATCAGGGTTGACTCTAGAATGCGTTTGTACGATATGGGCATCAAACGGATGGTGTTAATGAGTATTTTAAAAGGGAGTGGGCCTTAGTTCTATAGGTGTTCGCCTTTTCGAGATATCGCCATAAAGGTGGACCAGGGGTGACTCTAGAATGTGTTTGTACGATATGGGTATCAATTTAAAGGTATTAATGAGGGTTTGAAAAGGGAGTGGTGGTTTTTGTATAGGTGGTCGCATTTTCGAAATATCGCCATAAAGGTGGACCAGGGGTGACTCTAAAATTTGTTTGTACAATATGGGTAGGTGGACGCCGTTTCGAGATATCGCCATAAAGGTGAGCCAGGGGTGACCCTAGAATTCGTTTGTGCAATATGGGTATCAAACGAAAGGAGTTAATAAGTATTTTAAAAGGGAGTGGGCCTTAGTTCTATAGGTGGACGCCTTTTCGAGGTATCGCAATAAAGGTGGACCAGGGGTGACTAGACTTTGTTAGTACGATATGGGTAGCAAATGAAAGGTGTTAATGAGTATTTTTAAAAGGGAGTGGGCCTTCGTTCTATAGGTGTTCGCCTTTTCGAGATATCGCCATAAAGGTGGACCAGGGGTGACTTTAGAATATGTTTGTACGATATGGGTATCAAATGAAAGGTGTTAATGAGTATTTTAAAAGAGAGTGGGCCTTAGTTCTATAGGTGGACGCCGTTTCGAAATATCGCCATAAAGGTGGACCAGAGGTGACTCTAGAATGTGTTTGTACGATATGGGTATCAATTTAAAGGTATTAATGAGGGTTTGAAAAGGGAGTGGTGGTTGTTGTATAGATGGTCGCATTTTCGAAATATCGCCATAAAGGTGGACCAGGGGTGACTCTAGAATTTGTTTGTACAATATGGGTATCAAAAGAAAGGTGTTATTGAGTATTTTAAAAGAGAGTAATCCTTAGTTCCATAGGTGGACGCCGTTTCGAGATATCGCCATAAAGGTGGGCCAGGGGTGACTCTAGAATTCGTTTGTGCAACATGGGTACCAAACGAAAGGAGTTAATGAGTATTTTAAAAGGGAGTGGGCCTTAGTTCTATAGGTGGACGCCTTTTCGAGATATCGCGATAAAGGTGGACCAGGGGTGACTCTAGAATGAGTTTGTACGATATGGGTATCAAATTAAAGGTATTAATGAGAGTTTTAAAAGGGAGTGGTGGTAGTTGTATATGTGAAGGCGTTTTCCAGATATCGACCAAAATGTGGACCAGGGTGACCCAGAACATCATCTGTTGTATACCGCTAATTTATTTATATATGTAATACCTGCCAAGATTTTAAGGGTTTTTTATTTCGCCCTGCAGAACTTTTTCTCTACTTAATATGGTAATTGTCACAACCATAAAGTTTTTTCTAACGTTATATTTCGCTTCAATAAAACAATCCAATTACCTTACCATGTTTCATCCCTTTTTTCGTATTTGGTATAGAATTATGGCATTTTTTTCATTTTTCGTAATTTTCGTTATCGAAAAAGTGGGCGTGGTCATAGTCGGATTTCGGCCGTTTTTTACACCAATACAAAGTGAGTTCAGATAAGTACGTGAACTGAGTCTAGTAAAGATATATCGATTTTTCCTCAAGTTATCGTGTTAACGGCCATGCGGAAGGACAGACGGACGACTGTGTATAAAAACTGGGCGTGGCATTAACCGATTTCGCCCATTTTCACAGAAAAGAGTTAACGTCTTAAAATATATGCCCCTACCAAATTTCAAAAGGATTGGTTAATTTTTGTTCGACTTATGGCGTTAAAACTATCCTAGACAAATTAAATGAAAAAGGGCGGAACCACGCCCATTTTGAAATTTTCTTTTAATTTGTATTTTGTTGCACCATATCATTACTGGAGTTGATTGTTGACATAATTTACTTATATACTCTAAAGATATTAAATTTTTTGTTAAAATTTTTTTTTTTTTAAGTGGGCGTGGTCCTTCTCCGATTTAGCTAATTTTTATTAAGCGTACATATAGTAATAGGTGTAACGTTCCTGCCAAATTTCATCATGATATCTTTAACGACTGCCAAATTACAGCTTGCAAAAATTTTAAATTACCTTCTTTTAAAAGTGGGCGGTTCCACGCCCATTGTCCAAAATTTTACTAATTTTCTATTCTGTGTCATAAGTTTAACTCATCTACCAAGTTTCGTCGCTTTATCTCTCTTTGGTAATGAATTATCGCAATTTTTCGGTTTTTCGAAATTTTCGATATCGAAAAAGTGGGCGTGGTTATAGTCCGATATCGTTCATTTTAAATAGCGATCTGAGATGGATGCTCAGGAACCTACAAACCAAATTTCATCAAGATACCTCAAAATTTACTCAAGTTATCGTGTTAACGGACGGACGGACGGACGGACGGACATGGCTCAATCAAATTTTTTTTCGATCCTGATTATTTTGATATATGGAAGTCTATATCTATCTCGATTCCTTTATATATGTACAACCAACCGTTATCCAATCAAACTTAATATACTCTGTGAGCTCTGCTCAACTGAGTATAAAAAAAAAAATCTATAACTGCCCATATAAAACTGATATAAGGTCCCATATAGAACATGAGATAAAAAGAAAATTGCGGTATAAGTACTTCATGGCCCTGGCAAAATCCGTATAAAACAGCTGATGCAATCAACCGTATGGAAACTAATGTATTCTGTTATTGATGCCATAGCAAGGCGAATCGCCTTGTGCCATAGCATAACGCCTTAAGCTGCAGTTACCCACGACCGCACGTACAAAAAACGCGGCAGCTGACACGACCTATCTTATGTATGTGCACTGTAAACGAAAACTTACCGACGTTCAACGCACGTATGTACGTACGTAGCCCGGAACGTAGAAATCAAAACAATTTTGATTTTTCCCGTAAGAACGTGTGAGCTGATTTTTGACCAATTGTAGTTTTTTTTGCAAAAACACCTAATTAAAGTTTGAAATGTTGTGAAAAAAATTCGAATTAATTATGTAAAAGTGCAGATTATAAATTTGTAATCTATTTATATTTATTTAACATTAATTCCAGCCTTTTGCAAATCAAAAATTAAAAAAGAAAAGTTGATGTTTCCATAAGCATGCACTCAAACAGGTCACTGGCAACTTTTTTTTTTGTCATTACGGGCACGAATTTCGCTCAAACGTGTGTACGTACGGCATACGTATCGTAGGTTACACACGTCGGTGGGTAACTACTGCTTTAAGGGCCAATTAAACTTCCTTAACCCTAACGGCATAGTCGTAACCATACCCATATCCATAACCATCCCCAATGTGATCGATTAATGGTGCCTTAACCTAAAAATTGTGAAAATGTCTTAAAAAGAAGAATACGCAAAAACTTACAAACACATTCCACAAAAAATAAGTCTCTTAGTCATAACGTATCCAAAACAATGAATAAAATCTACAAAAAGTTATTAAATGCACCAACTCAAATATTTTTAGGTTATGGATATGGCGAGAAATCAAAAAGTAATTGGTTGGCTATGGTATGGTTATGGCGTTAGCGTTATGATATGGCACCATTAATCGATTACATTGATTTCCATAAGGTAGGATAGCTGTTTTATCTGGTTATGGTTTTATGGTTATAAGTCACCATTAATTGGCCCTTTAGTGATAACCATACCGTAGCTAAGCAATTTGCTTTTGGTTGAAGTACATAGCTGAGCACTTCACCTATACATAATTAATTTCTTTCAAAACTCAATAAATCGCTTGAAATAGTGGCAAATATCAAAAGATGTTTGGAATATTTGCTGCGTTTAATATTTGTTTATGAAGAAAAGACTTTGAAAAGCTGGAGCAGTATCGTTCCATACGATCACTGTAGCAGGTTTTATGTACCCGAATCGAAAGTGACTTTAATTCAAACGATCAATATAAATATGAGAAACTATGGAATTGGTAGTAAATTGTTAATCTTGTTAAAATTAAAGTTATCATGTTGTGGTGAGTAGTTCACCATGTTATTAGTTCGACTTCGTTTGTTTTGATTTCGAATTCAAAACACATTGCGACCATTTTCTATTAGCAATATAGGAGCATTACTTATGTATATGTCGGTGACCAAGAACTGCCTATCTCCTAATCCAGGGTGTAATGCGGACTGTGCCTATTGGATAATTTCGACAGTATTTGAACGGAGCCTTCTCCGGAAGTAATGACGGCCTTACCACAGCAAGGGGTGCTGTTGGGGCGGACGGTTTTTATCTCCACCATTTTTATCATTCGGATACTGAGCCTGTTATGTAAAAAAGTCACAATGTCTTTGTATATATGCAAATTATAATAAGTTTTATAGCTGTCACGGATGGGAGAAAAAATAGACGCAGCCCATTAAATAAATAAATAAATGTAAGGCCCGATAACCTCCGAAGAGATCTAAGGCCGAGCTTCTCTTCCAATTTGCGTCGTGCTCCTCTTGATTTTCCCTACAAATTGGCCGGACGGGACCTATATGTTTTATGCCGACTCCGAACGGCATCTGCAAGGCAGATGAGTTTTCACTGAGAGCTTTTCATGGCAGAAATACACCCGGAGCGCTTGCCAAACACTACCGAGGGGAGACCCCGCTTAGAAAAATTTTCTTCTAATTTAAAAACCTTATTTCTAAAATTTTGATGTTGCTTTGCCGGGGTGCGAACCCAGGACATACGGTGCGGTAGGCGGAGCACGCTACCATCACACCACAGACGCCGCTTCCCAAGGCAGTCGGTTCTATGTACCGGAGCGACTCGGGATTTTTCCCGACCAAGGACTGTCATTTCAGTGTGACCCCATCTAATTTGTTTCGTCCCTCCCACAAATTGTCATCCTCCCAGCAGCTCCTTGCAGCAGGACTGCTCCATATTCTCTTACTCCGGGAAGGCATCGAATCCAATCCGGGTCCAATCCGGGTCCGTCTCCTGACCCCGGTCCTGAGAAATGGTTTTGCTGCATCTGCCGGAAAAGAATCTCTTTGGGACGGTCATACTCTGTTCAGTGTGTCTCGTGCAAGGGATGGTTGCATCGGACAGGTTGTTCCGGGCTTGATCCCAAAACCCGACGTCCACGTTACTTTTATAAATCTTTTGTGGCTCCTTGCTGTTCACGCCCAAGGGCGTCCCGTAGTCTACGTTTAAGCGTCCCCACTACCTCCCAGCAGCCCCGCTGCTCAGCAAGCCACAACAAGTAACCGCTGCTGCTCGCGCCCCACGGCGCCAACAACTCAAACAGCTGCTACCACTCATAACTATAATCTTCGTTGTAGAGTCGAAAGCAATGCTGAGCAGCAGCCCCTGCCCCCGTCTTCTCCCCCCCTCTTTTCCGGCAGCAATCGTGTAGGTCAGGGAAACAGACTCTTAGTCCCTACCTCCGTTTGCACCGTTTGCCAGCACAGAATATATATGTTTGCGACATCCGCCCAATGCAGCTCCTGCCTTGGGTGGTGCCACTTCCCTAGATGTTCTGGTCTCCGCGACAGCAACCCCCCGACGGGTTTCATCGCGCCATGTTGCCAGGCCGCAACCCCAAATCATCCGGGTACCCCAATGCTTGCCCAAGGACGCCCAGTCCTAGGGCCACAACAGCAATTGCGTCCTGGCTTTCCCCAACCCAGGCGTAGTCACACGTCACTTACCCCCAGAGTGGCCACGTCTCCCCTTATGCACTTCAGAATTCTGCAGTTAAACTGTAATGGACTAACTGGGAAGATTACGGAGATAGTCGATTTCATGAAGCGGCACAACATCCGCATTGCTGCGATTCAAGATACTAAACTCACAGCAAGATCTGAATTGCAGACCTGCTCTGGGTATAACGTCCACAGGAAAGACCGCGAGAGCGGAAATGGAGGCGGTCTCGCGTTTATCATGCACCACTCTGTGCAATATTGTATATTTGATCCTGGCATCGACCGCAGGGACAATGTCTTAGAACGCCAAGGCCTATCTGTCCGGTCAGGCGATGCAAACCTAGAAATCATCAACGTCTACATCCCTCCTGCCACGTGTTGCCCCAGTGGATACCGCCCTAATATCAGGGCCTTACTCACTGGCAACAATCGCATTATCTTAGGCGATTTCAATGCCCATCATGATCTATGGCATTCAAACTTGCGGGCGGACAGTAGGGGTGAGATGTTGGCGGATCAAATAGAAGAAACGAAGTTCTGCACAATAAACGGAGACGCCCCCACATGTATGGTAGGAAGCTGTCACAGCTCGCCAGATATCTCAATCGTGAGCGCAGAACTCGCAAACTGCGTCAACTGGCAGCCGATGGTAACATTGGCATCCGACCACCTGCCCATACTTATTTCGCTTGAGCGTAACGCCGACTTCATCGTCACTGAAAAACGCACTTTCATAAACTTCAAAAAAGGAAAGTGGGAAGAATATAAATCCCTTACAGGCAGCCGCCTAGCTGCCCTCCCTATCCCGACTGATGCCCGCCAAGGGGAGCGTGCCTTACGTAAGGTCATTATATCCGCCTCGGCACATTTCATTCCCGCCGGGAGAATTCCCGAAATCCGGCCCACTTCCCGGCGGAGGCCGCAAACTTAGCGAGAGAACGTGACCTTATAAGACAGCTTGACCCAGGCGACCCCCAAATAAGGGATATAAACCAACGCATCAGATTGCTTGTAGATGAACACAACGGGCGAAATGGGAGGAGCACCTAAGAGGTTGTAACCTCTCTACCGGTGTGGGTAAACTTTGGTCCACCGTAAAGTCCCTATCGAATCCGACTAAGCACAAAGACAAAGTTTCCATCGCCTTTGGCGATAAGGTGCTGGCGGATGCGGAAAAATGCGCGAGCGCTTTCTGCCGACAATATATAATGCATCCTACGGTCGACAAAGATAGACGGAGAGCCAATAGACACGCACATAAACACAAATTCAGCGCGTCACCAATCACCATCACCGCTAGAGAGGTTGAGGACGCCATTGGTCGCGCTAAACCATCCAAAGCAGTGGGCCCAGACGGCATAGCCATGCCGATGCTTAAAAACCTAGGGAAAGAGGGTTTCAAATATTTAGCGCATGTCTTCAACCTGTCTCTCTCCACCTTTGCTATACCCGAGAAATGGAAAATGGCCAAGGTGGTCCCGCTACTAAAGCCTGGGAAACCAGCTAACGTAGGTGAGTCATATCGTCCGATATCTCTCCTATCGCCAGTGGCAAAGACGCTTGAAGCCATTTTGCTCCCTTATTTCCAAGCACATTTGCAGCTAGCCCCTCATCAGCATGGCTTCAGAAAACTTTATAGCACTACCTCCGCGCTAAATGTCATTGGCACCCAGATAAATTGCGGTTTGAACCAATACCCCCACCATAGAACAGTACTCGTAGCGCTAGACCTATAAAAAGCCTTTGATACGGTCAACCATGGCTCATTACTGCAAGACCTGGAAGGGTCTACCCTTCCCCCATGTCTTAAAAGGTGGACCGCAAATTATCTGGGTGGTCGGCAGGCATCGGTGCAATTCCGAAACGAAACATCAAAACCAAGGAGAATTAAACAAGGGGTGCCACAGGGTGGTGTCCTATCCCCACTTTTGTTTAATTTCTACATATCTAAGCTACCTTCACCACCGGAAGGAGTCACAATCGTTTCCTACGCCGATGACTGCACAATAATGGCCACAGGCCCAGGCCCAGAGATCGATGAGCTATGCAATAAAATAAACGGCTATCTCCCTGATCTCTCCAGTGTTTTCGCCTCGCGAAACCTGGCATTGTCACCGACTAAATCTTCCGCGACCTTATTTACAACATGGACGCCCCAAATGTCGGCCATATTGAACATCCACGTCGATGGCACTACGCTACCGACTGTCCTACACCCCAAGATCTTGGGTGTGACGTTTGATCAGGATCTACATTTTGGTGCGCACGCAACCGCAATTGTTCCGAGAATTCAGAGCCGTAATAAAATCCTCAAATCCCTTGCTGGCAGTACCTGGGGAAAAGATAAAGAAACGCTCATGACCACATACAAAGCAATTAGCCAGCCGATTACGTGCTACGCGTCACCCATATGGTCGCCAAGCTTAAAAACTACCCACTGGAAGAAACTACAGGCCTGCCAAAATACTGCTCTCAGAATCGCCACGGGCTGTCTTCTTATGTCCCCAGAACACCATCTGCATAATGAGGCGAGAATACTCCCCATCAGGGAGAGAAATGAGATGCTGACCAAACAGTTTCTGTTGAATACCCAGAAACCTGGGCATCCCAACAGACATCTGATTGACGAACCAGCACCGCCTAGGGGCCTAAGGAGTCATCTCCGTAAGCATTTTGAGGAAATACGGCACCTGAGAACCCAGCCGTATGAAGCGAAAAAACACAAGCAGGTCCTTGGTGAACTCCATAGACAGGCGTCGGACCTTTATGTCGGGAATTGCCCGGTGAATCCAGTACTTGAAGAAAAATATCCAGAACTCGCGGAAGAGGAACGCATACTCCCCATGGAAACGCGTGTCACTCTTGCTCAACTTCGTTCTGGATACTGTAACAGGTTAAACTCTTACCTATCCAGAATCAACCCCGACATACAAAATGTATGCCCCGCTTGCAATGTGTCCCTACATGACACCAACCATCTCTTTAATTGTAATGTGGAACCAACGCCTCTAACCCCCTTTCCTTATGGCCCACCCCTGTTGAAACGGCAAGTTTCCTTGGACTCCCGTTAGAGGATATTGATGACAATTTGTGATCGGTCGCGGCTATTAGGTGGGGCGAGCATTGCTACAACAACAACAACAACAACATCAATACATCGTACAATATTTATGTAAATTTTCATGTCCCTTTGATAATCAAATATTTCTGCTGAAATAGTAAAAAAAATTTACTTTTACTTATTTTCAGCAAGTAATTCGAAACCATACATGTTAAATTCCAATTAGAATTAGCAATTCATGCAACAATTAGAATAGTTCAACTAATTCCCATTAGATAATTGAAATTTTATACTAATGGTAAATCTAATTGCAATTAGTTGCCATTAGTAAAAAAAATTGGGTTAGCTTTACAATTAGAAATCTAATTGACTTCTGGTAATGCAATTAGATATTCAATTAGCTCGAATTAGAATCAATTATTTATATTTATTTACATCATTATTTGTTCACTTCAATAATTCTTTGAAAAAAATTTATTTTGTATCAAAATAATTGATTCTAATTCGAGCTAATTGAATATCTAATTGCATTAGCAGAAGTCAATTAGATTTCTAATTGTAAAGGTAAACCAATTTTTATTGCTAATGGCAACTAATTGCAATTAGATTTACCATGGGAATAAACATTTCAATTATCAATTGGGAATTAGTTGAACTAATTCTAATTATTTAATGAATTAGAGAATTTCGCAAATGAAGGTTAATTAGCAATCATTAGCATTATCTAATCATTACTTAACATCTATGTTCGAAACCAGAATTTCGACTGTTAAAAAACTGAAAAATGTTTACTTAAAAATAGTTGATCATGAAATACTTATAGCTTCAAAGCACAGTAAAATATTCAAGTTTTTATTTCTGCTGACGACGACAGCTCGCATCCATTCAAGTTACATCTGAAGTAAAAGAAAAAAAAAAATTGTGTGTGTTTTGCTTTTTTCTGTTGCTGAAATATTTTCCAAATTTAAATTCAAACAATTTTGTAATACTGAAAATTAGTTCAGCATTTTTAAACCCTGCAAAAAATTACATTAAAAACATTTAAAAAACTAAAAGTTTATCGTACTTGGAGTAAACCATTAAATCAGAATATATATAAATATATAATAACCTCAATTACGCAGAAACCTACGCACATGGTTCTGGCCTTAGTGTATTACCTGTGTGTTGGTGGAGCAACTATACAGCAATCTAAAGACAGCAACTTTCTGAATATGTAACCTGGTGTTATGGATTAACACCAATAGAGGGATAACCTGGTGTTTTATTAAGCTTAAGCTTCAACCAATTAAACTAATAATCAAAAAAAAAATAAAAAATTAGAAATATCAATTGAAATTATACAAATATGTGTTGAAATTAACAAAAATTTCTTCCATGATTCAATTACCAGAGGTTTGTTCTCCAATAATGATAGAGCTTAACTCCCAAATTTAAAAATCTGGACGGGTTGCTTTTACGATGTAAGGAAAGCGGGGAACAACTCAATCCCCTTCTGCGAAAATTGTAGTAGAAAAGTACCTATAGTAGTATATTAGTAGTGATAATAAATGTGTAAAAGCCAACAGGTTATGGGGGAAATAATTCATTTTCTACTAAATATTTCGTGAAACGATAGAGAGTTATGTTGGTTTAGTAATTTTTTCATAATTTGTTTCAAGAATGTCCAAGGAAAATTCTGTACCAGGTGTTGTTATCCCAACAGCTGATTGCTTCTTATTGATTAATTTCCATATAACGCGTTGTACTACAACATGTCAGTTAATCGGAATCAATGAAAATTTTCTGTTGACTTGATATACTTCTGCACAGCGAATCGGTTTCATTCGCTTTGCCACCACCTGGTATGGATTCGCCTTGAGAATGCCGTACGTCAGAATTTTATTCAAAAATACACTATTCCTCAAAAACTCCCTATCTGAGCATAAGTTCAATGCATTTTGACATAAGAGGGAGTTAATGAAAAGCATTCTGAGATAAGGTGTTCTTCGACCTAGGGCGTTTTTATGACAAATTCTGAAATGGGCAATTTCTGATATATGGAAAGCTCTATTCCGTTTAAGCATTCATGGAAGTTTTCCGGATAAACCGCTAATTTAGAATATTCTGCTAATTTAGGTCATGGTATAGTTAATAAATTCATCATAAAATTAAAAAAATTGTTCTGAGAAATTATGCAGTTCAGTAATTATCGGGTAGTCGTTAACTGATTTCTTCCTATTTCTACTAATAATATTTTTCGAAAAATCGCAAAAGAAAACAACAAATGTAACGGAGAATGCGACTTGAGAGCAAAATGGCTGCAATTGTCAAAAAGTTTGTCAGCCGAGTAAACCTCTTGTGATTGAATCATGAATTTCTTCAATAAAAATAAAAATTTACAAAACCAAAATTCTACAACAGAAGAAAGACAGGACAAAGCAGCTCGTTGAGCACAAAAAACTCGGTGCCCTTCCACTGTCCTCGTCACCCCCTCTTCTTCAAGTAACGAGTTTCACCAACAAAAATATTCGTGTGTAAACAGCCACTAGCGAAACAAATTTTTTTGGCTCAATAGTTTTGTATAGTTATTGAAAAGATTTTCACTTAAGATTTTTTAAGAATTAATGAGCTTACCATCGTTAAATAATAATTGTTATTCAACTTATATTTTTGTTTATTAGGAAAAATTGAAAAGAAGAAAAAATTTACTGGCATATTGCGAAGGTACCATTTCGAAAACCGCTACGTCATCATCGTCAGGCAATTTCGTAATGTTTGTATTTATTTCAACAGGTTTAACTGGGAATCGAACCACGTTCAAACCGCTGAAATAACAATCGCCTAACCATGGGGCTATTGTGTTGTATTTGCTTTCTTTGCTAATTTAAGTTTTAACTCATTTTTACGCCCATTTCGCTGACATGTGCCTTTTCCCCCAAGAAATTGAACCCATCCTAATAAAATGTCGAACCTTACCAGTTTGGGGCATGTCTCAGGCCTTCTGTTAATAATGCATGCTTTATCATCTTTCGCTCGTATAAAGCGCGGTATCTAGATAAAAAACGATCAACATTTTTTTGGTTTTTCTCCTTATTGTTGTTGTATTAACGATAAAGATACTTTTGGGGAGTGTTATCGATGTTGATGGTCCTTTGCCGGATATACATAGATCTGGTACCTTCCGGTAACAAGCACCATTGAGGTACCAGCATCTCGGGAACGATTAATATTGCCACATTAAACCTTCTAGGTCAGCAATTTTAACACCATTATATTTAGTAGATACATACACCCCTCATTTATCCTAATTTATTTTGTATGCAATAGGTGGAGCTAGTGCCAATGAGATATCCATTCATCCTGATGTTGATCGTAAAACTGAAATGGAATTATTAACTAAGCGCTTCGAACAACATTTACACAATAATATATTATCTGATAAGGTACGTGGTGGCTTTGAGGCTCACATGTCACTTTCTGAAATAGCCTCATGTAGCTATGAAGCGCGTGCCAAAGGAATACGTAATGGTATGTTCGTAGGGAAAGCCTTAAATTTATGCCCGGAGTTGACAATACCATATGATTTTGAGGGTTATCGCGAAGTGGCGTATACCTTATACGATACTGTTGCACAATATACATTAAATATTGAGGCAGTAAGCTGTGACGAAATGTTTGTTGATTTAACCGATGTATTAGATGAGATGCGAGTGGAACCAATGGATTTTGTGCTTGCGGTACGCCAAGAAGTGCGTAAAAAAACTGGGTGTTCATGTTCTGCAGGAGTTGGTGGAAATAAGTAAGTATTTCATTAATCTAGTAAAATATTGTAACGAATTTAGAGAAATTCCGCTTATTTCCAATCTTCAAATGTTCGAATCGCTAAATTATCGAATAAATAACTCCAATATTCAGTAACGTAAAATGGCTTTATTAGACTGCTTTGAAAGTACTTCACAACTAATTGCGTGTTTAAATCAAACTGATTCCTGACTACTTAGCTTGTGCTGCTTTTATACTCTCGGTTTCCTCGTTCGCCCATTTCTCCTAAGGTCTAGTAATTTCGCGAACTTCATGCTTGGTTACCAGCCATATACATGTATATTTGTAGTTTGTAGTCATATGCGGATGTATGCGTGAGTAATACTTCGACTCATGATTACATGTTTTTGTGAGTATCTCTCCGTTGCCTTGCATGTATGTATGTGTTTAAATGATGATTGATTTGTTTATGTACATACGAGGGGCTGCTTAGTATTAGCTTAGTGATGCTAGTATCACTTAGTGATGCTAATATTCGTCACAATATGTAATGAATTGTACATACAGTAGAATCGCGCGAAAGTTAGCTCTTAAGAAAGTTGATCCCTCCGCTAAGCTAACTGAATTTGAGCGTACACGTGATGGTCTAAATACTTAACTTATCGTTAACTTTTCTGAGCATATCCATTTTATTTTAAAAGCCAACTATTTATTTCCTTTATTTACGTATATTTCGTGAATTTCCATATATGTCCCGAATTTGGGTGGACAAATTATTGTTAGTGTGGTGAGACTAAGGCTTGCTAGTGAGTCATCAGAGTTTGAACCAGTGACTTTTGTATAGTTTGGTAGTGAAGCTTAGTGTGTCCTTAGCTTATTGTGAATTGTTAAATCCTCTAAAGCAAGCCATGCTGGTAATATATAACTCCTTGTTTTTGTGGTATGTACTTATTTAGGCTACAGGCACGTATGGCAACAAAGCGCGCAAAACCCGATGGTCAATATCAACTTCATTCAGATGCTGCTCAAGAATATATGGCTGATATAAAAATCGAAGAGCTACCTGGTGTTGGAAGCAGTACCACTTACACCTTAAAACAACATAACTTATTTACGTGTGGAGATCTACAAAAAATTTCGTTGTTAAAATTACAAATGCATGTTGGAAAAAAATTTGGCGAAACTTTGTATCAATTTTGCCGAGGCAATGATAATCGACCCCTCAGTTATGGGCAGGTATATATTAAAGAATAAGTGTAAGTAAAGTATGGAAAAGGCATATCTAATGCAGTTACTGATAACAGTATTTTGCATCAGTTAATTTTTAATAAGAATGTTTAAAATGGATCAAATTCTACAATTCTAACAGAAGACGATTACACAACTTTTTTCCTTATTTTTTCAAAGTTCGAAATTGGATGCTTCTTAATTTATTTTTCTATCAAATTGCTCTGTCTCAGAATGTGGTTTAGTTTAGATAAAATATCAACAGAGATAGCCCCCAACTGAGTTGTAAGCAGGGATGGGCGTTCTCAACAAATTTGAATAATGAGTGACGAAAAATAAAAATATTATTTGTTATTCATTCATTTCTTGAAAGTTATCGTTATTCAAAATATTCTGAGTGATGATAACCGGTAATTTTTGATTTTGTAATTCTGAATAATAGGTGAAGTTTTTATTCTATAATATAAAAATAAGTCGGGTTTTCCTTCCTGACACTATAACTCCAGAACGCACTAACCGATTTCCACGGTTTTGCATTCGTTGGAAAGGTCTCGAGCTCCGTGAGGTTTATAGCAAAGAAAATTCAGGATCAACGCACACGTGCTCGAGATATAGATCAAAACGTGGACCCGTGAACACCTAGAGAGTGTTTTTACATTATGGGTATCAAATTGAAGCTGTTGATAAGTGCTTTAGTACTTTCATACCTACTGGTGACTAGGGTCTCGACATATAGGACAAAACGTGGATCGTGTGTAATATGGACATCAAATGAAAGCTGTTGCTGAGAGCTTTAAAGTAAATTTCATTGTGATATTCGATTTATTCGCATCAACCTGGCAAAACTGATAAATATGCATGCGAAGCCGAAATAAAGACATGCAGCCCAATTCTAAACGAAAATTCCGTGCGAGTTTTTTCCCTTCTCCCATTCCTCGTATTCTAAATAAAAATTTCTTGAGAGTTTTTTCACTTCTCCCTTTCCTCCTATTCTGAACAATGTTCGAAAAAGAGGAAACCGGTCATGGGAGAAAAGTAGGTATTATGAATGTGAGGGAGAGGGAGATTTCTTTGCCATTTCATAGGAGTTTTTTCACTAGTTAAATTGAAGGGAATGCATCAAAATAGTTAAAGGAAATTGGTTCTTTTAAGAAAGAACACTTATTTGTACAAATTTGCGCTAAAATATGTATTTACATTCTACCACAATATTCTCACTGTTAATACAACAACAACAGCAACAATATTCTTTATTTTAAGTCGAAAAGTATATCATAAGCAACGGAAGAGCTCTTTGTATATTTGATGCATCCATCCAGAAATTGCGCAAGGATTTTTAAAGAATGCTTAATTAGATTTTGGCATATGGCGAAAGGCGAACTCAACTCGACGTGGCCGCCAGAAAATTGCTTTGCAGAATAAAAGCAGGTAACTCCGGCGGATTTGTGTTAACCCGCCGTCTTCTTCTTATGCTCCTCTGTTGATGTTGCTGTGGCACCAATTCATTACTCATTTCAGTGTATACCACATGAAATGCAATAATGTGCATTGTTTATACCTTATTTCTTAATTTCAAACAAATTCGCAACAATAATTAAGCTTTTCAATTTTTTAAACAAAATAAGAAATGCCCAACGAAATTTCAATTGACAAAACAGCTGACTTCGAAAATTCGAAATTCCTATTCCCCAATTGTTCTTCTCCCTAGGAGAAAAGAATTGGAGGAATTTTTCCGCGGGAATAAAAAAATCCGCGAGAACAAAATTCCGCGAGAATATTTAGAATTGGTCTGATGAATTAATAATACTCAAATACCTATTTACATACGTCCTATTCGATTTGCCTGAAATTTGGTATATAAATTTGCCTTTATTTGTATTTCCGATGCTTTTTTCCGGCAAGTAGACCAGTGACGGACTGGGACTGAGATTAGGAATAGGACTGTGACTGAGACTGATACTGGAACAAAATACTTGAGAGAAGACAAAAGAGAGAAGGAGACTGGGAAAGAGATAGAATGAGACGAAGATGGAAATAGATGAAGCGAAAAATACGGAGGGAGGAGTGAATACAAAGATTAGGAAAGAGTGTAGAGGGGCGAGGGCAGAGTTAGACGGAAAAAGCTTATTAAAATGTATGCAGATAGACCAAATTTAGGACAGAACAACGTCTGCCGGGTCTGCTAGTTCATTATAAAAATAAATATGGAAAAATAAATATGGAATAACGATAAAATTTCAATTTCATTTATTCAAGATTTAGGAATTAGACCCTCGAGATGCTCTGGAAATACACTCTTATGCGTTAACAGTTCGCGTGTAGTTCTGAAGAATGATATTGAGATGATTTTGGAGAATATTTCGGGTTCATTTAGGGATCACTTGGGGGGATATTTCGAGATGATTTGGGGACTCACTCGGGACCCTCCCGAGCTCATTTAAGGATGATTTTGGAAAGTCTCTCAGGGTCCCCCGAGGTAATTTCGGGATAGTTTTGGGGGCTTCCAAGGTCTTTTGGGGGTCATTTCGGGATGATTTTGGCCTCTCTCGGGGTCTTTTTTGGGACTCACTCGGGGTTCTTCAGGTGTAATTTGTAATTAACTGCGGCATGATTTTGGGTACTTTCTCACAATCTTCTCGATGTTAGTTTGGAGTAATACCGAAATGATTTTGGGAACTCTCTCGCGGTCATTTCGGATTGACTTTGGTGACTCCCTCGTGATCCTCCTGGGGTCATTTGAGGACGATTTGGGGATCACTGCGGGGTCATTTGGAGGTCATTTCGCGATGATCTTGGGTACTCTTTCGGCAGTTTGGTGGTCATTCCGGTATGATTTTGAGAACTTTGTCGGGGTCGCTGGGGGTCATTACGGGACGATTTTGGGGACTCCCTCCGGGTAATTCGGGGGTCTCTAAAGGTCATACCGTGATGATTTTGAGGACTATTCCATTTAATAATTAATAATTTTGAGATTTGTACTTGTACGAGGTAATCGACTACGAAAAATACTCTGTACTTGGAAAAGGTTTTCGAGGTTACGGTCTTTAACGACAGAGCAGTCTGTGGAAACAGAAATTGGCAATTATGGCGACCATATTTCAACTCACCGCAGTCTTCCAAAGATACCCTGCAGAAAAAATAGGAGAAAGACAAGCAAAACAATAGTTTCGTGCTAATGCTAATCGAATGCTCCATTTGCTAACATATTGGTAATTTATTTTCGATTGCCTGCTGGCGTCCCATAGATAAATAATGCCACAACATCTGAAATAACGGGAAACGAGTTGTGAAATATATAAACACATGTATTGTGAGAACGCACTGCTTTATCGACCTGGAGTCAGTATATTTGCGATAGTTGTGAACTAGTGGGATTCACTGCAAGTTTAATACTATCTTAGCAACCAGTTTTCGCCGGCGGCGTTAGGGAAAGGACAAAAATCGACGGCGGTGGCGGAGTTCATCGGCGGCGTATATATCCGGTGAGGGTTGTATAACAGTATCAAATCTTTCTCCAAGAAACCTTCCGAATTGTTGTTCTTGTGGTACCTGTGTTTCATCTTACTACTCATTATCCTAGTTCGTCGCCTCACACTATGTTGTTTGGCCACTGGACTACTTCGAAGAGCTTAAGCTTGACAGATTGGATTTATATAATCAGTATCGTTCTGACGTTTCATAACAGTAGTGCGCCTTGGCTTGAAACCACCTTTTGTTTTGATTTGTCAATGCCAGTGTTCTTCCCGCAGATACATTCGGTATTGATTTGTGTGCTCCATTCGTTCCGTTAACCTTTGCCCGGTCTACTGTCTTTGACTTTCGTGGTATTTGTCGAGTCTCCTCCACCAGCACTCGCTTACTGCTGAACCCTTTCTCAAAACTGTAGTTAAGTGGTACATCCTTGTTCTTATATTGCATAATCCTTCTCTGCATATCGATCCTGATAGCTTTACTCTCCTGTTGACCAAATCAGATTGGATTATCGGATTAAGAAACGAGATGCGCCCGTATCTACAGTCAGTACACGCTCCTTGTGGATGGCATATTTCCTCTGATGGTAAGACTGCTCGATTTTCTTCCGATTTGTGATACAGATATAACAGGACATTTAATAGCTGGAGCAAGTTTTCGATCTTTTCATCTGGTTCGCTCTTGCTCATCTCCTCCAGCTTTGTACTTAAGACCACCCATGTTGTTGGAACCACTAGGGTCAGTACTGCAATAACGTGCAATGGGGCCTGGCTTACCACACTTAAAGCATTTGGCGGCACCATCGGTTCTCTGCTGAGTTCCTTTTAATGCTTCCAAAATTGTGTCTACCCAGTCTAGCCTCTCCACTTCCACGCGATGAGCTATGTATGCGGGCTTTCTCAAAAGTGACGCTGTTTCCTGGGTCAGTGCATGGGATGCCGTTTCAGCAAATTTGGCTTGGGGTTTGTGTATGTAGCTCGCTTAGTTTCCACGTTCCGTATGCCATTTATAAAACCTTTCGACATCCGACGCAAACTCCTGCTAAGTCTCGTCCGCTTTTTGGTAGCGGTTTTGCAAATCATTTTGGTAAATCTGTTTCCTATGCTCGCTTCCGTAACGTTTCTCGACAGCGGCCATTAATACTTCATAACTGTTGCGGTCGCACTCTGGAATAGTCTATAAGATTTCAGTTGCAGGCTCTTTCAATGCCACGAACAGTGCAACAACTGCAGCATTCCAGTTGTTCACAGCTGACGTCTTCTTAAATTGAAGCTTGAATACCTGGAAAGGAACAGAGCCGTCAAAAGGTGGAGTTTTTACCTTCGGATTGCTCGCTGGAACTGCTCCATACGACATTTTAACGCTTCTATCTCGGCATCAATTTTGTCCCCGATTTGTGAAATTTTTGCATCCTGCTCTTCCAGTTTCGCAAAGAGCTGGCTACAGATATACGTGCCTCTTGCGCTTCTAGTTGAGATGCCATATATGTCTTCTTTTCCTCCAATCGTGCTTCAATCTTCGATGTTATGCATTGTCTCCTGCGGTTCCAGTTTGGATGACATGTTTGTGGATATTTGTGATGATATTTCTGTTATGCGTGTTTCCTGGGTTTCCATTTTTGTCGATATCTGTGATAACAAAGCTAATATCGCATTAGTCTCGCTGTGCAATCTCGATGCATTGAAAATCTGGGGTTCTTAATATTTGTTTGGTTGACTCTTTATTTCTTAACCGTTTAATTTATTAACTCAATCTATATAAATTCAAAATTCGGTACAAGTTTACTGAGTAGCTCACAAAATGTCTTAGTGCTGGCCGTGGTTTTTTCGATACTTTTTCTTTATTGTTCGTAGTGCTGATAGTTAGTTCGATACTTCTCCACTTATGGTGTGTTCACATGCCGGATTGATAAGTTGGGATTATACATGCCGCCTCCAATGCTGGACTCAGCATGATAAGACGGTTGCAATTGGACCTGCATGTGTAGTTACAGGTGAATGATAAAGAATAAGCTAGTGCATGAGTGTTACAATAACTGAGGAGAGTCATTGTTGAGGGGAATCGGCAATCGGCAGATCTTAGAGACCGATCGTTTATATGTACCATTCTGTGTGCGAACCGTCACTACACGGACTAAATTGTCTGACCCAGGATGAGTTTCCAGAATTCGACCCAGCTGCTATTGATTTGGTGGTAAGCGGTGTCCTTCACCACAACCAGCTCATTGATACACAGGTTGGGCTCCTCACGACGCCATTTCGGACGTGATTGCAGGTGCGAGAGCCAATCCGAAGAAAATCTGTTCCAAAAGTGCTGAACCATACGCTGGAGCTCAAAGTATTGCGTAGACAGCGTCTTGTTATTTGGAGCACCTCAGGGACTGACAGTAGAGCGTCGCCGATCAAAAAATGTCTGGGCGTTAAAACAAATAAATCATCCGGATCCGACGTGAGTGGGCACAGGGGCCGTGAATTTAGGCACGCTTTGACGCGTACTAATACCGTTGATAGCTGTTCGTATGTTAGTTTTGTTGAGCCTATTATGCGCTTCAAATGATGTTTGACGGACTTCACATTCGCCTCCCAGAGTCCTCCGAAATTGGGTGAATGAGGTGGATTAAAATGCCATTGAATATTTTGGGCTGCTAGCTTGGGAACAATGTCACGCTCAATATTTTCAATAAATTGTCTAGAATTCGTCTTCAATAGGGTGTCTGATCGGACAAAATTCGTACCATAGACGCTATACAAGTTGCGGCAAAAGCCACGACGACCTAAAAAACGCTGAAGTGCCCATAGGAAATGTTCGGTTGTCATACCAGTGACCGCTTCTAAATGCACAGCTTTTGTCGCCAGACATATGAACAGCGCGATGTATCCTTTATAAACTGTAGTGCGCCGATACCTGGATGCTTTTAGCTCTATGGCTCCTGTGTAGTCTACTCCTGTTGCTAGAAAGGCACGTTGTGGCGGATTGACTCGTTGTGTCGGCGAATCTCCCATTAATTGCGTGGCTGCTTGAGGCTTATTACGGAAGCATCGTATGCAACGTCGTAACTGACTTCGGACCGTTTTACGAGCGTTAAGGATCCAAAATTTTTGTCGGATACTGGCAAGAGTTAATTGTACACCGCTATGCAAGGTATTATTGTGGGCATTATTAATTACCAAGGTTTTAAAATGATGATTGCTTGGCAAAATGAGAGGATGCCGTTGACCATACGGTAATGCTGCGTGTTTGAGACGACCACGTATTCTCAGATCCATCTTATCGTCGACAAATGGGGTTAAACTGACTAGTTTGCTACTCGTTGGTAGAGCATGAATTCGGAGAATATCCGGTCCAAACGCTTCATGTTGCACACACCGTGCAATCCTAAATAAGCTCTGTTGAATTTCCATTGCAGTAAGTGATCCAGCTCTGCGATTTTGAATATTTTCTGGGCGCATATTATGAGTTGCTCTCAATATCCATGCGGTAATATGCATGAGTCTCGAAAATGACGAGAAACGTTGTATGAATGATTGTTGCGATACTGTCGAATTTCCATTTACCTTGACGGGTTTCTCCTCCGTGGTTATGGCGTCAACATGGAGTTCGCTCATCGTGGGGTTAGGCCACGTGGAATTGCTTTGTCGGAGCCACGGCGGGCCATTCCACCAAAGATTAAATGCCTGGAGCTGCAGTGGGGTTAATCCCCGGGTCGCACAATCTGCTGGGTTATCAAATGTACTCACGTGATTCCATTGACTTGGTGCACTCACAGCTAGAACTTTGCCGATACGATTTGCGGTATAAGGTTTCCACCGGTTAATGCCGCCTTTGATCCAATAGAGAACGACCGTAGCGTCCGTCCAATAGTAGATTGGCACAATTCCGCAGACAGAGTTTACGGTCTTCTGTGCGTAACTCGCTAGGTTTGTCGCCAAGACTGCTCCACATAGTTCCACGTGTGGTATGGTAATCGGACTCGTAGGAGTGACTTTACTCTTGGCCGCGAGAAGATGCGTTTGGGTTTCGTTATGGTTGTACTCAATTCGAGCATAGACGGCGGCTGCATAGGACACTGAAGAACCATCGCTGAAGGCATGTAGCTCCACTGATCTTACATGTTGCCGGGAATATTGCACCCATCGGGGTATTGTGATCGACTTAACTAGTGGTAATTCTGCAACGAACTTCAGCCATATCGTTTTTAGTGACGAAGGTAGCTCTTCGTCCCACTCTAAAGATGACATATGACCTTCTTGGCGTTTAACTCTTGTAGTCCAAATTTCTTTTAAAATGATTTTCGCAGCAACCGTGACTGGAGTTAGAAATCCGAGAGGGTCGAATAATCGGGCGATGGTGGACAAAACAGACCGTTTCGTTGCTGCAACGTCAATGGAAAAGTTGATTGAAAATGTAAATGAATCCATAACAGGATGCCAATGAAGGCCAAGAGTTTTAACGGTTTCGTTCTCGTTGAGTTGAAGCACAGGATTATAAGATTGATGCTCACGTGGGATGGACTCCAAGAGCTCTGATGTATTGCTTGACCATTTCCGGAGTTCCATTCCCGTTGACCTGAGCGCGGATATAAGTTGGTCACGTATGTGAGTTGCTTCATTCATGGAGTCACTTCCGCTAAGGATATCGTCCACATAGATGTCATGCAGTAAAACCTTTTCGGCGAGCGGAAAATTACTCCTTTCGTCGTGTGCTAACTGATGGATAACCCGAGTCGCAGTATATGGTGCGGAAGCAGTCCCAAAGGTTACAGTGGTAAGGCAATATTCTTGAATATTTCCTTCTGTATTGTGCCACAGGATGCGTTGATACTGAGTGTCATCCTTGTGTACGTTTATACAGCGATATATTTTTTGCACATCTGCAATAAAGACGTAAGTGTGTAGGCGCCACTTCAAAATAACTGAAGGCAGATCGTTTTGTAACGACGGCCCGGTGCATAAAAGGTCATTAAGTGAATGGCCATTGGAGGTTTTTGCCGAAGCATCGTAAACGATTCGAACCTTAGTCGTAAGGCTTTCATTCTTCACCACTGCATGATGGGGCAGAACACATGATGTTGCGGTGGGCTTATTGGCCGCATTCATTTTACAACGTTGATCCTCGCTGTGGTTGTTAGAGTAGTTTGATTGAGACGGAAATAATCCTCTATTCCGTCCGTGTACTTATCGCGCAAATCAGGATCTTGTTGAAGTCTTCGCTCATGGCATAAGCATTCGTGACCACCTTGGGGTCAAAGACATCTGCTGATGGAGACAGTGTGTTAGCCCTTAGAAGGTTGTGGGGACCTTGTGCTATTGCTGGTGAATGGTTTGATATTAGTTGTTTTGGTGTGTGTGTGTGTTGAATGACTTTGATGCTAACGGAAAATGTAGCAACATATGATGCCGTTGGCCACATTGGAGACAGTTTTTACTGCTTGTACAACGCGAAAGTATATGGGATGTACCTAAACAATTTAGACAAAGCTTGGCTTTGTCGACTATTTCTTTTCGTTCGTAGCAATCCTTTGAAAGAAATGTGGGACAATGTCGTAAGATATGTGCCTGACTACATAGGATACACGCCTGTTCTCTGCTTAGGTCAACTTTAGTCGATGCATGTAAGCTTTTGACCCTTTGAGCCGGTGCCGCAGACTTCGGGTAATGAGAACTAGAATTTGGAAAATTTTGCATTTGCAGCATTAAGCATCGCCTTTAGCGCATCAGAAGTTTCTCGTGCTAGTACGGGTAAATTATAAAGCGTAATCATGTGATGAGAGAAAAGAATACGCGGATTGTTATACCGTTTGAGTAGAAATTCCCATACTATTTGGTAATTAACCTCTGTAAGCAGCATCTGATGTATATCGGTATCGTGGTCAACTGGAAGTGCCTGTTTTAAGTAATGGAATTTTTGAATGTCATTCAACTCAGAGTTATCATGGATTAATCGGTTGAACGAATCGTGAAAACTAGGCCACTCCGTAATCTTTCCAGAAAATTTTGAAACGGGTAACCGGGGGAATTGAATAGCTGATGTGCAATGGGCGTGAATCACGGATTCATTGTTGCTGCGATTTGGTTCCGCCAGCTCCGGTTTAGGTGGATGCAGCTCATCGCGTTGTTGTGTAAGTGCGCAAACTACATCTAAGTGAGCTTCTTCAAACTGAGATGCTATATCGTCTTTTAAATAATCATCGTCGGGGTCAACATCAGAACGAACGATGTCATTATGAGTTGCATAAAACTCCCGGTTAAACTCGTCAACTCGTTTCAAACGCTGTTGGAAGTATACTGCGTTCTTACGCCCAACCGCGTCCTTTTTGAAATTCATCAATGTTTTGGACAGTGCCGTTAAACGATTTTGTTGCAGTTTGATCAAAGCTGCAGGTTCCCCTGACTCACTCATATTAATGGTTTTTCGTAAGTTAATTGTTTGATTCTGACTAATGCTTAATAACACTCAAATGCCCACACTTACCCTTACCTTACCTTCAACATGCGATCACGTCCAATTGCCCGTTTTCACCGAATAGATAAATTGCCAAGGATTTGTGCTGGATGCCGATCTTAATATTTTAGTTGTGGTGCTTCGTGATGAGTAAGTGTTAAACAAACTATAATGCAGTGACCTTCGAGGTGTTACTGCCGTCAAATGTTGTAATTCCACTGATACTGAACTTTGTACTTGCAGAATTTGTTGTTGTTAACACGCCTCGTGCTCAATACGATATGAAAAACGTTTGTGTTAAGAAAATCCCCTCATGGGCCACCATAAATATGTGCAATCTCGATGCATTGAAAATCTGGGGTTCTTAATATTTGTTTGGTTGACTCTTTATTTCTTAAACGTTTAATTTATTAACTCAATATATATAAATTCAAAATTCGGTACAAGTTTACTGAGTAGCTCACAAAATTTCTTAGTGCTAGCCGTGGTTTTTTCGATACTTTTTCTTTATTGTTCGTAGTGCTGATAGTTAGTTCTATACTTCTCCACTTATGGTGTGTTCACATGCCGGATTGATAAGTTGGCATTATACACTCGCAGTTGGCGGCTGGACTCAGACTTCTGTTCTTCTCTTCCAATTTCGTTAATGTCTCGTCCCCATCAGGATGAAAGACATACTCGTCCACATTAACTCCTTCCAACTCCATAACCTCTCGTAGCCGTGCTTGAAGTTCGGTGTTATTGCCGGTTGTATTCAATCCACCGTCCTCCAACTCCCTTTTCAGTTGCTGGATCTTTAATTCACTTAACTTTGCCATGTCCAAGTTGTATTCGAAATCTTCTGAATTT
Source organism: Eurosta solidaginis (assembly GCF_040869045.1). Lineage (NCBI taxonomy): Eukaryota > Metazoa > Arthropoda > Insecta > Diptera > Tephritidae > Eurosta > Eurosta solidaginis. The sequence goes on along the minus strand of NW_027137054.1, from coordinate 61,782 downwards.
ATTCAACCAGCCCGATTCTAAACAAAAATTCCGTGCGAGTTTTTTCCCTTCTCCCATTCCTCGCATTCTAAATAAAAATTCCTTGTGAGTTTTTTCACTTCTCCCTTTCCTCCTTTTCGGAACAATGTTCGAAAAAGCGGAAAACGGTTATGGGAGAAAAGTAGGTATTATGAATGTGAATGAGAGGGAGATTTCTCTGCCATTTCATAGGAATTTTTTCACTTGTTAAATTAAAGGGAATGCATGGAAATAGCTAAAGGAAATTGATTCTTTTAAGAAAGAACACTTATTTGTACAAATTTGTGCTAAAATATGTATGTACATTCTACCACAATATTCTTTATTTTAAGTCGAAAAGTATATCATAAGCAACGGAAGAGCTCTTGATATATTTGAAGCAGCCATCCAGAAATTGTACAAGGATTTTTAAGAAGGCTTAAATAGATTTTGGCATATGACGAAAGACGAATTCAATTCGACTTGGTCGCCAGAAAATTGCTTTGCTGAATGGAAGCAGGCAACTCCGGCGGATTTGTGTTTTCCCGTCGTCTTCTTCTTCTTATGCTTCTCTGTTGATGTTGCTGTGGCACAAATTCATTACTCATTTCAGTGAATACCACATGAAATGCAATACTGTGCATTGTTTATATGTATTTCTTAATTTCAAACAAATTCGCTACAATAATTAAACTTTTCTATTTTTAAACAAAATGAGAAATGCGCAACGAAATTTCAATTGAAAAAACAGATGACTTCAAAAATTCGAAATTCCTATTCCCCAATTATTGTTCTCCCTAGGAGAAAAGAATTGAAGGAATTTTTCCGCGGTAATAAAAAAATCCGCGAGAACAAAATTCCGAGGGAATACTTAGATTTGGACTGAACAATTCCTCTTCTCACACCAATTGTAATGAATTTTGGGAAATCCTGGTTATTATGCACCTTCTGCTAACGTTCGAATCGCTAACCTGTCGATAAATAACTCCAATATTCAGTATTGCAATCTGGCTTTTATTTAAATTACTTTGGGAGTACTTCACAATTATACTTCACTTCACAACTAATAGCGTGTTTAAATCAAATTGGTCAGTCATTCCTCAGCTTGTGCTGCTTTTATACTCTCTGTTGCCTCGTCCGCATATTTCTCCTAAGGTCTAGATGTTTCACTTTCTAGAACTGTTGTATCTCCTGCTTGGTAATTGAACTATATGCGTGTGTATGTGTGAGTAACTACTTCGGCTGATGACTTCATGTGTGTGTGTGAGCAGGGGCCGATTAAAGATTTACGAGGCCCGGGACTAAAATTAATATGGGGGCCACTTAAGGAAGCAAAATATGATCATTTTTTTAAATAAATAAAAACTGTTATAATTATTTTTATAATTTATTCTCGCAAATATTTTTTCTTTGGTACTTATACGTTGAAAACTATAAATTATTATACAATTAAAAATATTTTTTTCTTGATTTTGCTCTGGCAAAGTCACTTGTCATTTCGGGATCATTTGGGGTACCTTCCGGCATCATTTCTAGATGGTTTTCTGGATCCGTTCGGGATCCCGTCGGGGTAATTTCGGGGCTTTTTCTCAAATAATACGGGATCATTTATTTATTTATTTATTTATTTATTTATTTATTATTGTCTACCGAATAGTTCTAACAGACTCATTAATTAAAAAGTATAAAGAGACTAGTCTTAAATCTACTTATCTCTAAACTGAAATTCAAATTTTTAGCATACGAATTGCATATTCGAACGCATCTTGTGAGTGGCTCATTGAAACCATAGTTGGTTGCGTGAAAAGTTACATCGAATAAACGAGTTGTCCTTAAATTAAGACTTGATGAGTGAACATGTATTAAATTAGAAATGAGTTCACAGTTGATTCTAGAATTCATCACATTATACACAAAAATAATAGAAAAATAAGACCTTCTCTCTTCCAAACTTTGTAGACCTAGCAACTTGCGTCTGCCAATATAGTTTGGAAGCCCATCAGGCCACGACAGAGGACGCAAAGCCATTCTAGTGAACACCCTTTGCACCTTTTCAATTATAGAAGTAAGATTTTGATAGTAAGGGTTCCAAATTATACAGCAATAGTCTAATTGACTACGCACTAAAGATATGTACAGCGCTTTGAGAGTAAGTGGGTCAACAAAATCCACAGTGTTTCTGCGTATAAAACCAATCATAGAAAAAGACTTCGACACCACATGGTCTACATGGTTGGAAAAGGTCAACCTAGAGTCGAAAATAACCCCTAGATCCTTAGTAGTATCTTTACGGCACAATTTTTGTCAATTTAGTACATAGTCGCAAGTCACTGTCTTAGACTTTTTAGCAAACGTGATGACGCAACATTTACTAACATTTAGATGGAGATGATTTAATATACACCAATTAGAAAGATTATTTAGATCAGACTGAAGACTAGAACAGTCAATTGTATTTTGAATTTTTAGGAATAATTTAACATCATCCGCAAACATAAGACAATCCGCAGTTGAAAATTGATCAGGAAGGTCATTAATAAATAGTAAAAAGAGGAGAGGCCCAAGATGTGTACCTTGGGGGATACCTGACCAAGCATGTATGTAAGTTTGAGATCTAGCGGATTCCATTTGGACGAAAAGTTTTCGTCCCATAAGAAAACTTGAGAAAAAATCTAGAAGATTTCCGTTAATGCCGAATGCTTTGAGTTTTTCCAAGAGAATGGAGTGGTCTACCTTGTCGAATGCCTTAGAAAAGTCAGTGTAAACTACATCTAACTGTGCTTGGCTCTCGAAGGCGTTAACTATTTTGTTTGTAATTAAGACCAGATTTGAGCAAGTTGATCTCGAGGGGACAAACCCGTGTTGATGTATAGAGATATATGATTGAACGTGATCGTACAGTTTAGCTTTGACCACGTGATCGAAGATTTTTGCAAAATTACTTTGTTTCACAATGGGTCTATAGTTAGATACGTCATTTCGGTTACCCGATTTGTAGACTGGCAATATTGTGCAAAGCTTCCAAGAGTCTAAAAAGATACCTTTACTTAAGCACTTATTGAATAATTTAGCGATGGGAGTAGATATGATTGAGTGAAGTAGCCTGAAAAATATTGGAGGAAACCCCTCGTGATCAGCTTTTGAGCTGTTTTTTAGAATAGATATTGCGTTCGCAACATCCTGTGGCGAGACGCTAAAGCCATCAACTTGATCCAATGTCAAGGCATTTGGCGTTGCATAGTCACTAGGTGCATGAACTTCATACACTTTTTGAAAAAAATTTGCGAAGAGATTACAAGAATCAACTATGTTGTCGGATACAGTACCATCGTAGGACAGGGTAGTTGGAAACCCACAACTTTTTCGTTTCGTGTTGATGTATTGCCAAAAACTTTTAGGATTTTGTTTCAAGTTGGATTCAATTCTAAACATATGTTGCTTGTAGAGAAAATTATTCAAACAATCAAAGTCCTTTCTTAGACGGATGAAGACTGAATGGTCGTCCTCTGAAGCCGTTGTTTTATACTTTTTGTAGGCTTTATTTTTTAAATTTTTGAGGTGACACAATCTGTGATTGAACCAAGGAGGCTTATTGTTGGACCTTAATTTATGTTTAGGAACAAAATTTGAAATCATAAGAGTAAATATCTGGGTTATCTTGCTGTATAATAATTGTGGATCATCTAGGGAGTCTAGAAATGACCAGTCAACATTATTAAGATAATTACTAATTCCAGTAACATCTGCTTTATTATAGTTATATGACTTGGTATCATCAACGACGTTCTTATCGAATTCGTAGAATTGAAATTCTATGATTAGTGCTTTGTGATGAATACTATTATTTAATAATGGTGCAATGCATTCCCCACAAGAAGAATTCAAATCAGCAGAAATAAAAACTAGGTCTAAAAAGCGATTTAAATAATTAACAATAGAATTAATTTGATTTAAGTTATAAGATAATATATTGCTCACAAACAGTATATCGATATCTGATCTCAAATTGGATGGTGAGGTTAAATTATCAGTGGATATCCATTCAATATTACCTAAATTAAAGTCACCAAGGTAAATAAGTTCATCGAATTGAGTTAAATTATTGTATACCAAGATTAGGTTGGATAAATGCTTTTCATAAACATCAATAGTACTATTGGGAGGAATATAAGACAATACAATGAAAATACATTTTGATTTAGAAAATTTAACTTTAACACAGATCTGTTCAATCTTATTCCCATATGAGTTAAGATCCACAGCACTAGTGCACAAGTCATTTCTAATAGCAATCAGCACTCCACCGCCACGATCAAGCCCTGAACTTTCAGGACAACGATCCAAGCGATAAACATGGTAGTAATCATCAAAAAATTCACAGGATGAAATATGTTGATTTAACCACGTTTCACATATCACAACAATATCATAATCATGAGCACATACGTTACGCCGAAATTGCGTTGATTTTGTTCGCATGCCGCTGACGTTGTGATAATACATTGTATACTTTGATGTCATGTTAGTTGAAGAAGTAGACGCATTGTGGTTGTCATTGTTCTTGGACACTTGGTTTGGCGGGTCGAAAAACCCGAAATGGTTGGACCCTTACATTGTTAGGCCACAACTTAGCATTAAACAATGATTCATACTGAGATTCATAAATACCCAGTTTAAAGCTTATTCTGTTGGGAGAAGCCTTTTCGGTATTATTGCTACTATCACTATCGGCGATTTTTTTTACTAATTTAAAGCACCGCAAAGAATTCTTATCCAGATTTGTTTGTTTACAAACATAATCCAGTATGCTGTCAGCGGTAACAGTTGGTTTGAAAGACGACAAGTGAATCCATTTAAATCGAACAGCAACATCCAACTCATTGTTTATGTTCGAACCGATAATAACAGTGTGTTTGTTTTTATTGTTTTTATTTTTCGCATAGTTCTTCTTCGCGTTGGGGTACCTTCCGGCATCATTGCCAGATGGTTTACGGGATCCCGTCTGGGTGATTTCGGTACTTTTTCTCGAATAATACGGGATCATTTGGGGACCCTTTTGGCATCATTTCTAGATGGTTTTCTGGATCCGTCCACGATCCCGAAGGGGCATTTCGGGACTCTTTCTCAACTAATACGGGATCATTTGGGGACCCTTTCGGCATCATTTCTCGATGGTTTTCAGGATACGTCCGGGATCCCGTCGGGGTCATTTCGGGACTTTTTCTCGACTAATACGGGATCATTTGGGGTAACTTCCGGCAACATTGCTAGATGGTTTTCGGGATCCGTCCGGGATCCCGTCTTGGTCATTTCGGGACTTTTTCTTGACTAATACAGGATCATTTGGGGTACCTTCCGGCAACATTGCTAGATGGCTTTCGGGATCCGTCCGGGATCCCGTCTTGGTCATTTCGGGACCTTTTCTTGACTAATACGGGATCAATTGGGGACCCTTTCGGCATCATATCTTGATGGTTTTCGGGAAACGTCCGAGATCCCGTCGGGGTAATATCGGGACTTGTTCTCGACTAATACGGGATCATTTGGGGACCTTTTCGGCATCATTTCTGGATGGTCTTCGGGATCCGTTCGGGATCACTTCAGGGTCATTTTGGGACTTTTTCTCGACTAATACGGGATCATTTGAGGTACCTTCCGGCATCATTTCTATATGGTTTTCGGGATCCGTCCGGGATCCCGCCGGGGTCATTTCTGGACTTTTTCTCGACTAATACGGGATCATTTGGGGGCTCTCTCGGCATCATTTCTGGATGGTTTTCGGGTTCCGTCCGGTATCCCGTCAGGGTCATTTCGGGATCATTTGGGGTACCTTCCGGCATCATTTCTAGATGGTTTTCTGGATCCGTTCGGGATCCCGTCGGGGTAATTTCGGGGCTTTTTCTCAAATAATACGGGATCATTTGGGGTACCTTCCGGCATCATTGCCAGATGGTTTACGGGATCCCGTCTGGGTAATTTCGGTACTTTTTCTCGAATAATACGGGATCATTTGGGGACCCTTTCGGCATCATTTCTGGATGGTTTTGGGGATCCGCCCGGGATCCTGTCGAGGTCATTTTGGGACTATTTCGGGATCATTTGGAGTACCTTCCGGCATCATTTCTAGATGGTTTTCGGGATCCGTGCGGGTCATTACGGGACTTCTTCGCGCCTAATACGGGAACATTTGGGGACCCTTTCGGCTTCATTTCTGGATGGTTTTCGGGATCCCCTCAGGGCCATTTCGGGACAATTAGGGGATCATTTGAGGACCTTTCCGGCATCATTTCTGGATAGCTTTCGGGATCCATAAGGGATCCCGACGGGGTCATTTCAGGACTTTTTCTCGACTAATACGGGATCATTTGGGGACCCTTTCGCCATTATTTCTCGATGGTTTTCGGGATCCGTCCGGGATCCCATCGGGGTCATTTCGGGTCTATTAGGAGATCATTTGGGGACCTTTCCAGCATCATTTCTGTATAGTTTTCGAGATCCCGTCGTGGTCATTTAGTGACTTTTTCGGGAACCTTTTGGGTCCCTTCCGGCATAATTTCTGGATTGTTTTCGGGATCCGTCAGGAATCCCGTCGGGGTCATTTCGGGACTAATACGGGATAATTAGGGGAGCCTTTCGGCACCATTTCTGGATGGTTTTCGGGATCCGTACGGGATCCTGCCAGGGTCATTTCGGGACTATTTCTCGATTAATACGGGATCATTTGGGGACCCTTTCGGCATCATTTCTGGATGGTTTTCGGGATTCGTTCGGGATCCCGTCAGGGTCATTTCAGGATCATTTGGAGTACCTTCCGGCATCATTTCTAGATGGTTTTCGGGATCCGTCCGTTATCCCGTATTGGTCAATTCGGGACTATTTTGGGATCATTTGGTGTACCTTTCGGCATCATTTCTAGATAGTTTTCGGGATCCCTCCGGGTCATTACGGGACTTCTTCGCGACTAATACGGGAACATTTGGGACCCTTTCAGCTTCATTTCTGGATGGTTTTCGGGATCCCCTCAGGGCCATTTCGAGACAATTAGGGGATCATTTGAGGACCTTTCCGGCATCCGGGGTCATTTCAGGACTTTTTCTCTACTAATACGTGATCATTTGGGGACCCTTTCGGCAGTATTTCTGGGTGGTTTTCGGGATCCGTCCGGGATCCCATCAGGGCCATTTCGAGACTATTAGGGGATCATTTGGGGACCTTTCCGGCATCATTTCCGTACAGTTTTCGGCATCCCGTCGTGGTCATTTCGTGACTTTTTCGAAATCATTTTGGGTCCCTTCCGGCATAATTTCTGGATGGTTTTCGGGACCCATCAGGAATCCCGTCGGCTCATTTCGGGACTTTTTCGGGACTAATACGGTTTAATTAGGGGAGCCTTTCGGCATCATTTCTGGATGGTTTTCGGGATCCGTACGGGATCCTGCCAGGATCATTTCCGGACTATTTCAGGATCATTTGGGGTACCTTCTGGCATCATTTCTATATGGTTTTCAGGATCCGTCCGGGATTCTGTCGGGGTTATTTCAGACTTTTAATCGACTGGTATCGGATCATTTGGGGACCCTTTCGGGATCATTTCTGTATGGTTTTCGGTAATTTCGGGACTATTAGGGGATCATTTGAGGACCTTTCCGGCATAATTTCTGGATAGTTTTTGGGATCCGTGCGGGATCCCGTCGGGGTAATTTCTGGACGGTTCCGAGACTATTTCGGGATTATTTTGGGGCCCTTCCAAAATCATTTCTGGATGGATTTCGATATCTGTCCGGGATCCCATCATGGTCATTTAGGTATCCGTTCGAGATCCCGTCAGGGTAATTTTGGGACTATAGGGGATCATTTGAGGACCTCTCCGGCATCATTTCTGGATAGTTTTTGGGATCTCTCCGAGATCCCGTCGGGGTCATTTCAGGACTTTTTCGGGACTAATACGGGATCATTTTGGGACCCTTACGGATTTTTGGTACTATTCCGGGAACTTTTTTAAACAGATAACTTGATAAACAGGCTAACGTGAATAGCCCAAATATTTAATTTTCTCCTTGCGGACGGGGCCGCGGGTAAATGCTAGTATATTATAAATGGGAAAGTTTGCATGTTTGGATGTTTGTATGTCCAGACGTTTGGCTTTGTGCCTCAATCACGCAAAAACGGCTGGACGGATTTGGACGAAATTTGGCACACATATAGCCAATAGTGTAGAAGGATCTACTAGCTATATTTTATTGAAAAGGGGGGAGCTCCCCGCCCCCTAGGAACAGTTATAAGTTAATTATTATATTTTTTCGTTTTTGTCACTGAATCACGCCAGAACTTCTTTACGGATTTTGATGAAATTTGGGACACAGACAACAGTCTACTAGCGAAGTTTTTTTCGAATATGGAAAGGGGGTTGGGGGTCCCACGACCCCTTCGAAAAATTACTTTTTAATAATTTTTACACATTATAACTTTACCTATATTGACGTTCACCAATATTACAAACTCAATGGGTCAAATAAGTCGAGGGCTTACAAAGTGAGCAGTGACACTCTCCGCCCCCATCCCCCTTCTCGCCCCTATGGTGTTAAATCTATAGATTATTATAATTCAATATACATTTTCTCCTAAATCAATAGTTTTTGGTATCTGCACTTACAGATCGAGATCTAAACAATTTTGGAAAAACGAGCAGTGTTCCTCTCCTTCTCCTCCCGCCATCCGCCATCCGTCCCCCTTCAATTGTTTTTATTAGCACGCTTTTATTAGCTTTACCTGTATGTTGGACTATTTCGGGATCATTTGGGGTACCTACCGGCATCATTTCTGGAGGGTTTTCGGTATCCTTCCGGGATCCCATCGGAATCGTTTCGGGACTTTTTCGGGATCATTTGGGGTACCTACCGGCATCATTTCTGAATGGTTTGCGGGATCCGTCCGGGATCCCATCGGGGTCGTTTCGCGACTTTTTCGGGATTATTTCGGGTCCCTTCCGGCATCATCTCTGGATGATTTTAGGGATCCGCCAGGGATCCCGTCGGGATCATTTCGGGACTTTTTCTGGATCATTTCGGGTCCCTTCCGGCATCATTCCTGGATGGTTTTCGGGATCCCGTCGGGGTCATTTCAGGCCTTTTTCGGGATCATTAGGGGTATCTTCCGGCAGCATTTCAGGGTCATTTTGGGACTTTCTCGACTAATACGTAGTCATTTGGGGACCCTCTCGCCATCACTTCAGGATGGTTTTCGGGATCCCGGACGCTTAGGGTAATTTCGGGACTATTAGGGGATCATTTGGGGGCCTTTCCGACATAATTTCTGGATGGTTTTAGGGATCCGGCCGTGATCTCGTCGGGGTCATTTCGGGACTTTTTTGGGATCATTTGGGGTCCCTTCGGGCCTCATTTCTGGGTGGTTTTCGGGATCTCGTCGGGATCATTTCAGGATATTTTCGGGATCATTTTGGGTCCCGTCCGGCATCGTTGCTGGATGGTTTTCGGGATTCGTTCGGGATCCCGTCGGGGTCGTTTCGGGAATTTTTCTCGACTAATACGGGATAATTTGGGGACTCTTTCGGCATCATTCCTGGACGGTTTTCGGGATCCGTCCGGGTAATTTTGGGACTATTAGGGGATCATTTGAGAACCTTTCCGGCATAATTTCTGGATAGTTTTCGGGATCCGTCCGGGATCCCGTCGGGGTCATTTTGGGACTTTTTTGGGATCATTTGGGGTCCCTTCCGGCATCATTTCTGGATGGTTTTCGGGATTCGTCCGGGATCCCGTCGGGGTAATTTCGGGACTTTTTCTCGACTGATACGGGATCATTTGGGGAACCTTTCGGCATTATTTCTGGATGGTTTTCGGGATCCGTCCGGAATCCCGTCAGGGTAATTTCGGGACTATTAGGGGATCATTTGAGGACCTTTCCGGCATCATTTCTGGATAGTTTTTGGGATCCGCTCGGGATCCCGACGGGTAATTTCGAGACAATTAGGGGATCATTTGAGGATCTTTCCGGCAACATTTCCGGATAGTTTTTGGGATCCGTTCGGGATCCCGACTGGGTTATTTTGGGGCCCTTTCGGCATCATTTCTGGATGGTTCTCGGGATGAGTCCAGAATCATTTTGGGACTATTAGGGGATCATTTGAAGACCTTTCCGGCATCATTTCTGGATAGTTTTCGGGATCCGTCAGGAATCCCGTCGGGGCCATTCCTGAACTTTTTCGGGACTAATACGGGATGATCGGTATTTTTTCTGGATGGTTTTCGGGATCCGTTTGGGAACCCGTCGGGGTTATTTCGGGACTTTTTGGGGACTAATACGGGATCGTTTGGGGACCCTTTAGGGGTCATTTCGGAACTATTTTGGGACTAATACGGGAACGTTTGGGGACCCTGTAAGGGTCATTTCGTGACTTTTTCTGCAATATTACGGGATCATATGGGGACCCTCTCGGCATCAATTCTGGATGCGTTTCGGGATCCGTTCGGGATCACATCAGGGTCATTTCGGGACATCTGCGGTACTATTTCGGGAGCATTTTGGGACCCTTCCGGGATCATTTCTGTATAGGTTACGGGATCCGTCCGGGATCCCGTCGGGGTTATTTTGGATATTTTCGGGACTATTCCGGGATCATTTCGGGACTATTCCGCGGTCATTTAGGGACCTCTCCGGCATCATTTCTGGATGGTTTTCAGGATGCGTCGGGGATACCTTCGGGGTCATTTCAGACTTTTTCTCGACTAAATAAATGTAAGGCGCGATAACCTCCGAAGAGATCTAAGGCCGAGCTTCTCTTCCAATTTGCGTCGTGCTTCTCTTGATTTTCCCTACAAATTGGCCGGACGGGACCTACATGTTTTATGCCGACTCCGAAAGGCATCTGCAAGGCAGACGAGTTTTCACTGAGAGCTTTTCGTAGCAGAAATACACCCGGAGTGCTTGCCAGACACTGCCGAGGGGCGACACCGCTTAGAAAATTTTTCTTCTAATTGAAAAACCTTATTTCTAAAATTTGGATGTTGCTTTGCCCGGGGTTTGAACCCAGGGCATACGGTGTGGTAGGCGGAGCACGCTACCATCACACCACGGTGGCCGCCATTTTTTCTTTTCTTTTTCTCGACTAATATGGGATTATTTGGAGACCCTTCCGGCATCATTTCTGGATGAGTTTCGGGATATGTACGGGAACCCATCAGGGTAATTTCGGGATTTTTTCGGGACTATTTCGGATCATTTGGGGACCCTTTAGGGGTCATTTCGTGACTTTTTCTGAAATATCAGATCAGGGATCATATGGGGACCCTCTCTGCATCAATTCTGGATGCGTTTTTTATAATTACACTTTTCATAATATTTTAACCAACTAAATACCCGAAAAAGCAAAACTATTTTCATTTAAAAAATTCTCTTTGGTTTAATTGTAGTTTCACTCCTTTATTCTATGAGTAGTAATTCTTTCCCCCTCTCATATCAGTTAATTTAATTTAAAAGCAAACTGTATTTTGTTTTTTAATTCGAAAAAACTGTATTGTACTATTCATGCAAGCGTGCCTTTCAGCTTATGTTGTTGTTGTTGTAGCAATGCTCGCCCCACCTAATAGCCGCGACCGATCACAAATTGTCATCAATATCCTCTAACGGAAGTCTAAGGAAACTTGCCGTTTCAACAGGGGTGGACCATAAGGAAAGGGGTGTTAGAGGCGTTGGTTCCACATTACAATTAAAGAGATGGTTGGTATCATGTGGGGACACATTGCAAGCGGGGCATACATTTTGTATGTCGGGGTTGATTCTGGATAGGTAAGAGTTTAACCTGTTACAGTATCCAGAACGAAGTTGAGCTAGAGTGACACGCGTTTCCCTGGGGAGTATGCGTTCCTCTTCCGCGAGTTTTGGATACTTTTCTTTAAGTACTGGATTCACCGGGCAATTCCCGGCATAAAGCTCCCACGCCTGTTTATGGAGTTCACCAAGGACCTGCTTGTGTTTTTTCACTTCATACGGCTGGGTTCTCAGGTGCCGTATTTCCTCAAAATGCTTACGGAGATGACTCCTTAAGCCCCTAGGCGGTGCTGGTTCATCAATCAGATGTCTGTTGGGATGCCCAGGTTTCTGGGTATTCAACAGGAACTGTTTGGTCAGCATCTCATTTCTCTCCCTGATGGGGAGTATACCTCATTATGCAGATGGTGTTCTGGGGACATAAGAAGAGAGCCCGTGGCGATTCTGAGAGCAGTATTTTGGCAGGCCTGTAATTTGTTCCAGTGGGTAATTTTTAGGCTTGGCGACCATATGGGTGACGCGTAGCACCTAATCGGCTGGCTAATTGCTGTGTATGTAGTCATGAGCGTTTCTTTATCTTTTCCCCAGGTACTGCCAGCGAGGGATTTGAGGATTTTGTTACGGCTATGAATTCTCGGAACAATTGCGGCTGCGTGCTCACCAAAATGTAGATCCTGATCAAATGTCAAGATTTTGGGGTGTAGGACAGTCGGTAGCGTAGTGCCATCGACGTGGATGTTCAAAATGGTCGACATTTGGGACGTCCATGTTGTAAATAAGGTCGCGGAAGATTTAGTCGGTGATAATGTGGCGAGGCGAAAAAACTGGAGAGATCAGGGAGGTAGCCGTTTATTTTATTGCATAGCGCATCGATCTTTGGGCCTGGGCCTGTGGCCATTATTGTGCAGTCATCGGCGTAGGAAACGATTGTGACTCCTTCCGGTGGTGAAGGTAGCTTAGATATGTAGAAATTAAACAAAAGTGGGGATAGGACACCACCCTGTGGCACCCCATGTTTAATTCTCCTTGGTTTTGATGTTTCGTTTCTAAATTGCACCGATGCCTGCCGACCACCCAGATAATTTGCGGTCCATCTTTTAAGACATGGGGGAAGGGTAGACCCTTCCAGGTCTTGCAGTAACGAGCCATGGTTGACCGTATCAAAAGCTTTTAAACCGCACTTTATCTGGGTGCTAATGGCATTTAGCGCGGTGGTAGTGCTATGGAGTTTTCTGAAGCCATGCTGATGAGGGCTAGCTGCAAATTTGCTTGGAAATAAGGGAGCAAAATGGTTTCAAGCGTCTTTGCCACTGGCGATAGGAGAGATATCGGACGATACGACTCACCTATGTTAGCTGGTTTCCCAGGCTTTAGTAGCAGGACCACCTTGGCCATTTTCCATTTCTCGGGTATAACAAAGGTGGAAAGAGACAGGTTGAAGACATGCGCTAAATATTTGAAACCCTCTTTCCCTAGGCTTTAAGCATCTGCATGGCTATGCCATCTGGGCCCACTGCTTTGGATGGTTTAGCACGACCAATGGCGTCCTCAACCTCTTTAGCGGTGATGGTGATTGGTGACGCGCTGAATTTGTGTTTATGTGCGTGTCTATTGGCTCTCCGTCTATCTTTGTCGACCGTAGGATGCATTATATGCATTAAAAAACCTAGAGATACTCGTACGGCTGATATGCTGAGAAGTTTGAACTGGTTAAGTGTCAAGCAAGAGATTTTTTTTCACGCTATGAAGTTTTTATTTAATATTAAAAGTGAAAATGTACCTGAATATCTAAGTAAAAACGTAGTATTAGTTAAGCAAACACATAACATTAATACAAGGAATAAACACAATTTCAAACTGCCTTTATTCAGAACTGAAATAGATCAGCAAAATATTTTTTATAAAGGTCTAAAAAGTTTCAATGAACTGCCTATAGATATAAAAAGTTGTAATGAAATCGTAGCTTTTAAAGCAAAACTTTATGAATATTGTAAAACCTTAGCAATAAGATAGTAAATTGTAATATAATTTAATTTATGAATTAGGCTTTTTTGCCGTAATAAATAAATGAAATGAAATGAAATGAAATATATTGTATTTTTTCGTCTTTGTGACTGAATCACGCCAGAACGGCTAAACGGATTTTGATGAAATTTGGTACACAGAGCGAAATTTTTTTCGAGCATGGAAAGGGAGGTGCCACGACCCCTTCAAACAATTACTTTTTAATAATTTTTACACATTATAATTTTACCTTTACTGACCTTCACCAATATTAAAACTCAATAGGTCAAAAAAGTCGAGGGCTTACAAAATGAGCAGTGACACCCTCCGTGCCCCCCTCCCCATTCTCCTCACCTCTGGTGTAAAATCTATAAATTGTTATAACTCAATATAAATTTTCTCCAAAATCAATAGTTTTTGGTATCTGGCACATGCAGATCGAGATCTAAACAATTTTGGAAAAACTATCAGTTGTCCTCTCCTTCTCCTCCCGCCATCCGCCCTCCTTCAATTGTTTTTAGTAGCACGCTTTTATTAGCCTGTATGTTTCTATGTAACTCTTCATTCGCTCCAACGCGCCTGCTTCCTTATTAACATGGTTTTATAATTAGCTTCACCCTATTTGTAATCCCTTAGGGTCATATCGAAAGCCTTCCGGGATAATTTCTGGATGGTTTTCGGGATACGTCCGGGATCCAGCCAGGGTCATTTCGGGACTATTAGGGGATCATTTGGGGACCTTTCCGGCATCCGCACGGGATCCCGTCGGGGTCATTTCGGAACTTTTACGGGATCATTTGGGGTCCCTTCCGGCATCTTTTTCGGGACTGTTCCGGGATCATTTGGGGATCCTTCCGGGATAATTTCTGGATTGTTTTCGGGATCCCGTCAGGATAATTTCGGGACTTTTTCAGGCCTATTTCGCGGTCAATTTCGAACCCTTCAGAGAGCAATTCCGGATGGCTTTCTGAATCCGTCCGGGATCCCGTCGGTGCCATTTCGGGACTTTTTCGGGATCACTTTGGGACTCTTCCGGGATCATTTCTGGATGGTTTTCGGGATCCTTCCGGGATCCTATATTTGTGAACCTTCCGGGATCATTTCTGTATAGTTTTCGGGATCCGTCCGGGATCATGTCGGGGTCATTTTGGGACTTTTGCGGGATCATTTGGGGTCTCTTCCGGCATCATTTCTGAATGGTTTTCAGGATCCGTCCGGGATCCCGTCGGGGTCATTTTGGGACTTTTGCGGGACCATTTGGGGTCTCTTCCGTCATCATTTCCGGATGGTTTTTGGGATCCGTCCGGGATCCTGTGGGGGTCATTTTGGGACTTTTGCGGGATCATTTGGGGTCTCTTCCGGCGTCATTTCTGGATGGTTTACGGGATCCGTCCGGGATCCCGTCGATGTCATTTCGGGACTATTTCGGCATCATTTGGGGTACCTTCCGCTATCATTTCTGGATGGTTTTCGGGATCCGTCCAGGTTCCCGTCGGGGTAATTTCGGAACTTTTTCTCGACTAATACAGGATCATTTGGGGAACCTTTCGGCATCATTTCTGGATGGTTTTCCGGATCCGTCCGGGATCTCGTCAGGGTCATTTTCAGGATCATTTGGGAACCTTTAGGGCATCATTTCTGGATAGTTTCCGGGATCCCTCGGGGATCCCTTCATGGTCATTTCGGGACTATTTCGGGATGATTTTGGGGTATCCACCGGCGTCATTTCTGGATGGTTTTCGGTATTCGTCTGGGATCCCGTCGGGGTCTTTTCAGGATCTTTTCGGGATCCGTCCGTGATCCCGACGGAATCATTTCGGGACTATTTCGGGATCATTTGGGGTACCTACCGGCATCATTTCTGGTTGTTTATCGGGATCCGTCTGGGATCCCATCGGGGCCATTTCGGGACTTTTTCGGGATCATTTGGTGTCCCTTCCGGCATCATTTCTGGTTGGTTTTCGGGATCCGTCCGGGATCCCGTCGGGGTCATTTCAGGGCTTTTTCGGGATCATTTGGGGTCCCTTTCGCCATCATATCTGGATGGTTTTCGGGATCCGTCCGGGATCTCGTCAGGGTCATTTCGGGACTATTTTGCGAAAATTTGGGAACCTTTAGGGCATCATTTCTGGATAGTTTCCGGGATCCCTCGGGGATCCCTACAGGGTCATTTCGGGCCTATTTCGGGATCATTTCGGGGTATCCACCGGCATCATTTCTAGATTTTTTTGGGTATCCGTCCGGGATCCCGTCGGGGTCATTTCCGTACTTTTTCGCGACTAATACGGGGTCATTTGTGGACCCTTTCGGCATCATTTCTGGATGACTTTCGGGATCCGCCGGGATTCCGTCGGCGTCATTTCGGGACTATTAGGGGATAATTTGGGGACCTTTCCGGCATCATTTCTGGATAGTTTTAGGGATCCGCTCGGGATCCCGACGGGGTCATTTAGGGACCATTTGGGGTACCTACCGGCATGATTTCTGGTTGGTTCTCGGGATCCGTCCGGGATTCCGTCGGGGTCATTTCGGGACTGTTTCGGGATCATTTGGGTACCTACCGGCATCATTTCTGGATGGTTTTCGGGATCCGTACGGGATACCGTCGGGGTCATTTCAGGGCTTTTTCGGGATCCGCCCGTGATCCCGGCGGGGTCATTTCGGAACTATAAGGGGATCATTTCATCTTTCATCTTTCTCTAAGGGGATCATTTCACCTTCCGGCATCATTTCTGTATACTTTTCGGGATCCGTCCGGGATTCCGATGGGGTCATTTCGGAACTTTTTCGCGACTAATGCGGGATCATTTGGGGACCTTTCGCCATCATTTCTGGATGGTTTTCGGGATCCGTGCGGGATCCCATCTGGATCATTTTAGGAATTTTTCGGGATCATTTGGGGTATCTTACCGGCAACATTTCTTGATGGTTTTCGGGATCCGTCCGGGATCCCGTCGTGGTCATTTCGGGCCTATTTCGGGATCATTTTGGGGTACCTACCGGCATCATTTCTGGATGGTTTTCGGGTTTTTGGGGGATCCCGTCGAGGTCATTTCAGGGCTTTTTCGGGATCCGCCCGTGATCCCGGCGGGGTCATTTCGGAACTATAAGGGGATCATTTCATCTTTCATCTTTCTTTAAGGGGATCACTTCACCTTCCGGCATCATTTCTGTATACTTTTCGGGATCCGTCCGGGATTCCGACGGGGTTATTTCGGAACTTTTTCGCGACTAATGCGGGATCATTTGGGGAACCTTTCGCCATCATTTCCGGATAGTTTTCGGGATCCGTCCCGGTAATTTCGGGACTATTTGGGAATAACTTCGGAACCTTTCCGGCATCATTTCTGAATAGTTTCCGGGATCCGTCGGGGTTCCCATCAGGGTCGTTTCGTCTTTCTTTAAGGGGATCATTTCACCTTCCGGCATCATTTCTGTATACTTTTCGGGATCCGTCCGGGATCCCGACGGGGTCATTTCGGGCCTATTTCGGGATCATTTTGGGGTACCTACCGGCATCATTTCTGGATGATCCGGGATCCGTCCGGGATCACGTCGGGGTAATTTCGGGAATTTTTCGAGATCATTTGGGGTCCCTTCCAGCATCTTTTCTGGATCGTTTTCGGGATCCGTCCGGGATCCCGTCGGGACAATTTCACTACTTTTTTGGGATCATTTGGTGTCCATTCCGTCATCATTTCTGGATGGTTTTCGGGATGCGTCGGGATCCCTTCGGGGTCATTTCAAGACTTTTTCTCGACTAATATGGGATTATTTGGAGACCCTTCCGGCATCATTTCTGGATGGGTTTCGGGATCTGTACGGGAACCCATCAGGGTAATTTCGGGATTTTTTCGGATCATTTGGGGACCCTTTAGGGGTCATTTCATGACTTTCTGCAATATTACGGGATCATAAGGGGACCCTCTCGGCATCAGTTCTGGATGCGTTTTTTATAATTACACTTTTTATAATATTTTAACCAACTAAATACCCGAAAAAGCAACACTATTTTCATTTAAAAAATTCTCTTTGGTTTAATTGTAGTTTCACTCCTTTGTTTTATGAGTAGTAATTCTTTCACCCCTGTCATATCAATTAATTTAACTTAGAAACAAAATCTATTTTTTTTAATTCGAAAAAAGTGTATTGTACTATTAATGTAAGCGTGCCTATCAGCTCATTTAGTTCTTTTTTTTACTGTATTAAAAAATAAAATACATTGACAGAAACAATTTTTAAACAGACAACTTGAATAGCACATATATTTTATTTTCTCCTTGCGGACGGGGCCGCGGGTAAAGGCTAGTACATGTATAAAAATGAATCGTGGTGAGTGTATGTTCGGATGCTTAAAACTTGAAAACTACTGGACCGACTTTTATAAAATTTTGTAGGTATATTATCTAGGTACCCAAATAGGCTATAGGTTATATTTCATACCGCTGGGTGGCTAGGGTCCTGAGACCAAAACGTGGACCCGGGTACCACTAGAATGTGTTTATACAATATGGATATTAAATGAAAGCTGTTGATGAGTGCTTTACTGCAGAACAATTTTCAAACCTCTGGATGACTAGGGTCTCGAGATATAGCCCAAAACGTGGACCCGGCTACCACTAGAACGTGTTTATACAATATGGATGTCAAATGAAAGCTGTTGATAAGGGCATTCGTAAAGAGTATTTTTTATACCGCTGGGTGACTAGAAGTAACAAGAAGGTTGAAAACATGCTATCAAGCAATATTTCTTGCCATTACTTCGCGGGTATGGGATTAACCATGCTATTTTATATGAGAAAAATTTCTTTCCACGTGGTGAATCCCATGCTCGCGTATTACGCACAGTGTTGAATAGCAGCAACTCTCGATTACAGATGTCGCCCGCTCATGCTTAATATTCGTAGAAGGCATTATATGACTAGCAGCAAATACTCTTTAAACATAAGATGGTGCATTGTAGAGTTCTAAAACTTTGTGGAAATTGTAGGACGGCTGTAAAAGGAATTCACCATACCTTTTGCTATGCTGTCCGCCTGATTTTTTAAGGCTGCATAATTCTGTAATTTATTTTTCCTTTGGAAAAATTACCTATTTGAAAATAAGCTGGCTGAAAAATATTGGCATAACAGCTTAAGTTAAATCAGCAATTGAAAATCTCAGCCAAGCGATTTGTAAAAAAAGGTAATTTGTCTATTTGTTTCTTATTTGCTCGATATAGTGTGTGTTCGAGCTGCAGCAGTGTTACGTTTTATAACAGCGCCTATTGTTCTTCAGCAAAATTTTAGCGCGTTCGTTGAACGAAATGTTGACAATCTATTGATCATCGCTAGGAAATTAGCGACATTCCATCAACTAAGCAGCACTTTAGCAATACTACTGTTATTATTTGGCACCCATATTAATTGTCAATAAATCTAAAATATAAAACTCAAAAATGACTCCGGTTGTTATGTACGCAGGATTTATTTGGTTCAAAGTCAAAGCCAATAATAATCAAAGCCATAATAATTTACATGGGTCATCAATTCTTTCTCTGATTCAAAAGCTGAACTACCAACGCTACCGTCATCAACTCAGTGTCATCATTGCCAGTAGCGCCAATAACACCAAACTCGAGCCTGACAAAAAAAAATCGCTTCCAAACACAAATCGTTTCAATAGCGCAAGTGAAATGTACTACGCACTCGCTACTGAGTAGCGTCAAAAATTCGCTTGGAGTCATTTAGCTACCATTGAGCTGGCACCGCCATTGGCGCTGGCGCCGTGCAATTTACATCACTAAAATTGCGCGAATGGCCAGGCTTATGACTTTTTTAATCCAGAGTCGCAGCCGTCCCACTTTGTGGCGAATGAACGACTCTACAATGCTCCCTCTTATTAATCTACTCTCTTTGATGAAAACTATCTTAACCTAACTTGGTTGAGTGAACGCGCAATTTTAGCAGCCAAAAATAGTGATGTTAATGAGGTAAATTGGACGATCCAAAACCATATTCCGGGAGAATTACAATCCTACAAATCAATCTATCGAATTGATAATGAGGAGGATATATTAAATTATCCTACAGAATTTTTAAATTCTTTAGATTTGTCTGGAATGCCCCGTCATCACTTGCGTCTCAAAGTTGGATCTGTAGTTATTATGCTTCGTAATCTGCATGCACCAAAACTGTGTAATGGAACAAAATTGATTGTATCCAAGCTTATGAGCAATTTGATAATGGCAAAGCTTTTAAAAAGACCGTTCAAGGGAGAGGAATGCCTGATTCCGAGAATACCCTTGACTTCAAATGATTTGCCGTTTCAGTTTAGGCGCATTCAGTTTCCAGTGAAATTGGATATGCGATGACCATTAACAAGTGACATGAACAGTCGTTGCAAGTCTGTGGCATAAATTAAGAGATGACATGCTTTTCAGACGGCCAAACTATATGTAGCGTGTTTCCGAGTTGGGAAACCATAATTATTTACGCTCCAGATCAGAAAACTAAAAATGTTGTGTATCGTGCAGCTTTGAATTGAGCACACTAATTACTTTGCCCTTTTTATAGGGTGCAATAAGATGAATAGAATTCAATGATACAATATTTAATTAAATTTTATTTTCTGAAACATATATACTTAGCGTTGTGAATTTAATTTAAGTCATAATTTTAATAAATTTATAACCTAAGTTATTAGCAATCACAAATTTCTAACCAAAACTAGAAGCCTCGTAATTAGTTCATTAAAACAATATATTTTGGGCAAAACGAAGTTTGCCGGGCTCAGCTAGTCTAATCTAATCTAATCTTATCTAATCTAATATATATTATAAATGGCAAAGTTTGGATGTGAAGATGTTTGGATGTTTGGATGTTTGGATGTTTGTCCAGACGTTTGTCTTTGTGACTCAATCACGCAAGAACGGCTGGACCGATTTGGATGAAATTTTGCACACATATAGCCAATAGTCTAGAAGGATCTACTAACTATATATTTTTGAAAAGGGGCGTGGTCCCCGCCCCCTAGGAACAGTTATAATTTAATTATTATATTTTTTCGTATTTGCGACTGAATCACGCCAGAATGGCTACACGGATTTTGATGAAATTTGGGACACAGACAGTAGTCTACTAGCGAAATTTTTTTCGAACATGGAAAGAGGGGTGGGGGTTCCACGACCCCTTCGAGAAATTATTTTTCAATAATTTTTACACATTATTACTTTACGTATACTGGCCTTCACCAATATCACAGACTCAAGGGGTCAAATAAGTCGAGGGCTTACAAAGTAAGCAGTGACACCCTCCGCCCCCCCCCCCCCCTTTATCTCGCCCCTCTGGTGTAAAATCCATAAATTGTTATAACTCAATCTAAATTTTCTCCTAAATCAATAGTTTTTGGTATCTGGTACATACAGAACGAGATCTAGAAAATTTTGGAGGAACGATCAGTGGTCCTCTGCTCTACTCCCGCCATCCGCCCTCCATCAATTGTTTTTATTAGCACGCTTTTATTAGCTTTACCTGTATGTTTCTATCTAACTGCGCATGCTGCCTTATTAACATGGTTTTATAATTAGCTTCACCTTATTTGTAATCCCGTAAGGGTCATATCGAGACCCTTCCGGGATCATTTCTGGATGGTTTTCGGGATCGGTCCGGGATTACGCCGGGGTAATTTCGGGACTTTTTCGGGACTATTTCGGGATCATTTTGGGACCCTTCCGGGATCATTTCTGTATAGTTTACGGGATCCGTCCGGGATGCCGACGAGGTCATTTCGGGACTATTTCGGGATCATTTGGGATACCTACCGGCATCATTTCTGGATGGTTTTTGGGATCCGTGCGGGATCTCGTCGGGGTCGTATGGGGACTTTTTCGGGATCATTTGGGCGCTCTTCCGGCATTATTTCTGGATGGTTTTCGGGATCCGTGCGGGATCTCGTCGGGGTCATATGGGGACTTTTTCGGGATCATTTGGGGGCTCTTCCGGCATCATTTCTGGATGGTTTTCGGGATCCGTCCGGGATATCGTCGGGGTCATTTGGGGACTTTTTCGGGATCATATGGGGGCTCTTCCGGCATCATTTCTGGATGGTTTTCGGGATCCGTCCGGGATATCATCGGGGTCATTTGGGGACTTTTTCGGGATAATTTGGGGGCTCTTCCGGCATCATTTCTGTATGGTTTTCGGGATCCGTGCGGGATCTCGTCGGGGTCATATGGGGACTTTTTCGGGATCATTTGGGGGCTCTTCCGGCATCATTTCTGGATGGTTTTCGGGATCCGTCCGGGATATCGTCGGGGTCATTTGGGGACTTTTTCGGGATCATTTGGGGGCTCTTCCTGCATCATTTCTGGATGGTTTTCGGGATCCGTCCGGGATCTCGTCGGGGTCATTTGGGGACTTTTTCGGGATCATTTTGGGGCTCATCCGGCATCAATTCTGGATGGTTTTCGGGATCCGTCCGGGATCCCGTCGGGGTCATATGGGGACTTTTTCGGGATCATTTGGGGGCTCTTCCGGCGTCATTTCTGGATGGTTTTCGGGATCCGTCCGGGATATCGTCGGGGTCATTTGGGGACTTTTTCGGGATCATTTGGGGGCTCTTCCGGCATCATTTCTGGATGGTTTTCGGGATCCGTCCGGGATCTCGTCGGGGTCATTTGGGGACTTTTTCGGGATCATTTTGGGGCTCATCCGGCATCATTTCTGGATGGTTTTCGGGATCCGTCCGGGATCCCGTCGGGGTCATTTCGGAACTTTTTCGGGATCATTTGGGGGCTCTTCCGGCATCATTTCTGGATGGTTTTCGGGATCCGTGCGGGATCTCGTCGGGGTCATATGGGGACTTTTTCGGGATCCTTTGGGGGTTCTTCCGGCATCATTTCTGGATGGTTTTCGGGATCCGTCCGGGATATCGTCGGGGTCATTTGGGGACTTTTTCGGGATCATTCGGGGGCTCTTCCGGCATCATTTCTGGATGGTTTTCGGGATCCGTCCGGGATCTCGTCGGGGTCATTTGGGGACTTTTTCGGGATCATTTTGGGGCTCATCCGGCATCATTTCTGGATGGTTTTCGGGATCCGTCCGGGATCCCGTCGGGTCATTTCGGGACTTTTTCGCGACTAATGCAGGATCATTTGGGAACCCTTTCGGCATCATTTCTGGATGGTTTTCGGGATCCGTCCGGGATCCCGTCGGGGTCATTTCGGGACTTTTTCGCGACTAATACGGGATCATTTGGGAACCCTTTCGGCATCATTTCTGGATGGTTTTCGGGATCCGTCCGGGATCTCGTCGGGTTCATTTGGGGACTTTTTCGGGATCATTTTGGGGCTCATCCGGCATCATTTCTGGATGGTTTTCGGGATCCGTCCGGGATCCCGTCGGGGTCATTTCGGGACTTTTTCGCGACTAATACGGGATCATTTGGGAACCCTTTCGGCATCATTTCTGGATGGTTTTCGGGATCCGTCCGGGATATCGTCGGGGTCATTTGGGGACTTTTTCGGGATCATTTGGGGGCTCTTCCGGCATCATTTCTGGATGGTTTTCGGGATCCGTCCGGGATATCGTCGAAGTCATTTGGGGACTTTTGCGGGATCATTTGGGGTCTCCTCCGGCATCATTTCTGGATGGTTTACGGGATCCGTCCGGGATCCTGTCGCGGTCATTTTGGGACTTTTGCGGGATCATTTGGGGTCTCCTCCGGCATCATTTCTGGACGGTTTACGGGATCCGTCCGGGATCATGTCGGGGTCATTTTGGGACTTTTGCGTGATCATTTGGGGTCTCTT
Source organism: Eurosta solidaginis (assembly GCF_040869045.1). Classification (NCBI taxonomy): domain Eukaryota; kingdom Metazoa; phylum Arthropoda; class Insecta; order Diptera; family Tephritidae; genus Eurosta; species Eurosta solidaginis. The sequence goes on along the minus strand of NW_027137054.1, from coordinate 38,204 downwards.
CCGGCATCATTTCTGGATGGTTTACGGGATCCGTCCGGGATCCTGTCGGGGTCATTTTGGGACTTTTGCGGGATCATTTGGGGTCTCTTCCGGCATCATTTCTGGATGGTTTACGGGATCCGTCCGGGACCCTGTCGGGGTCATTTTGGGACTTTAGCGGGATCATTTGGGGTCTCCTCCGGCATCATTTCTGGATGGTTTACGGGATACTGTCGGGGTAATTTCAGGGCATCATTTCTGGATGGTTTTAGGGATCCGTCCGGGATCCCTACGGGGTCATTTTTGGACTATTTCGGGATCATTTTGGGGTACCTACCGGCATCATTTCTAGATGGTTTTCAGTATCCGTCCAGGATCCCGTCGGGGTCATTTCGGGACTTTTTCGAGATTTTTTGGGGTCTCTTCCGGCATAATTTCTGGATGGTTTTCGGGATTCCTCCGGGATCCCGTCGGGGTAATTTCGGGACGTTTTCTCGACTAATACGGGATCATTTGGGGACCCTTTCGGCATCATTTCTGGATTGTTTTAGGGATTCGTCCGGGATTCCGTCGGGGTCATTTCGGAACTTTTTCTCGACTAATACGGGATAATTTGGGGACCCTTTCGGCATAATTTCTGGATGGTTTTCGGGATCCGTCCGGGATTCCGTCAGGGTGATTTCGAGACTATTAGGAGATCATTTGAAGACCTTTCCGGCATCATTTCTGGATAGCTTTGGGTACCGTTCGGGATCCCGACGTGGTCATTTTGGGACTATTTCGGGATCAGTTTGGGGTACCTACCAGCATAATTTCTGGATCCCGTCGGGGTCACTTCGGGACTTTTTCTCGACCGATACGGGCTCAAATGGGGACCCTTCCGGCATCATTTTTGAATGGTTTTCGGGATACCGTCGGGGTAATTTCAGGGCGTCATTTCTGGATGAATTTGGGGATCCGTCCGGGGTCCCTACGGGGTCATTTTAGGACTATTTCGGGATCATTTTGGGGTACCTACCGGAATCATTTCTAGATGGTTTTTGGTATCCGTCCAGGATCCCGTCGGGGTCATTTCGGGACTTTTTCGGAATTTTTTGGGGTCTCTTCCGGCATCATTTCTGGATGGTTTTTGGGATCCGTCCGGGATTCCGTCTGGGTGAATTCGGGAGCTTTTTGGGATTTTTTGGGGCCCCTTCCGGCGTTATTTCTGGGGGGTTTTGGGGATACCGTCGGGGTAGTTTCAGGACTTCTTCGAGATCATTTCGGGACCCTTCCGGCATCATTTCTGGATGGTTTTAGGGATCCCTCCGGGATCCCGTTGGGGTAATTTCGGGACTATTTCGGGATCATTTGGTGCACCTTCCAGCATCATTTATACATGGCTTTCGGGATCCGTCCGTTATCCCGTCGGGGTAATTTCGGGACTTTTTCTCGAATAATACGGGATAATTTAGGAACCATTTCGGCATCATTTCTGGGTGATTTTCGGAATCCGTCAGGGTCATTTCGGGACTATTACGGGATCATTTGAGGACCCTTCTGGCATCCTATCTGGATGCCTTTCGGTATCCGTCCGGGATCCCGTCGGGGTCGTTTCGCGACTTTTTCGGGATAATTTGGGGTCCCTTCCGGCATCATTTCTGGATGGTTTTCGAGATTCGTACGGGACGCGTCGGGGTCATTTTAGGACTTTTTCCGGATCATTTGGGGTACCTTCCGGCATCATTTCTAGATGGTTTTCGGGATCCCGTCGGGGTCATTTAGGGACTTTTTCGGGATCATTTGGGGTATTTTTCTGCATCATTTCTACATGGTTTTCAGGATGAGTCCGGGATTCCGTCGGGGTCATTTCGGGACTTTTTCTCGACTAACTCGGGATCATTTGAAGACCCTTTCAGCATCATTTCTGGATGGTTTTCGGGATCCGTTCGGGATCCCAGCAGGCGTAATTTCGGGACTATTAGGGGATCATTTGTGGACCTTTACGGCATCATTTCTGGATAATTTTCGGTATCCGTCCGGGATGCCGACGAGGTCATTTCGGGATTATTTCGGGATCATTTGGGATACCTACCGGCATCATTTCTGGATGGTTTTTGGGATTCGTCCGGGATCCCGTCGGGGTTATTTCGGGACTTTTTCTCGACTAATACGGGATCATTTGCGGACCCTTTCGGCATCATTTCTGGATAGTTGTCGAGATCCGTTCGGGATCCCGTCACGGTCATTTCGGGACTATTAGGGGGTCATTTGAGGAACTTTCCGGCATCACTTCTGGATAGTTTTCGGAATCCTTTCGGGATCCCGTCAGGGTCATTTCGGGGCTTTTTCGGGATCATTTAAGGATGGCTTTCAGGATTCGTCCGGGAACCCGTCAGGGTAATTTCTGGACTTTTCCGAGACTATTTCGGGATCATTTTGGGACCTTCCGAAGATCATTTCTGGATGGATTTCGGGATTTGTCCGGGATGCCGTCAGGGTCATTTTGGGACTATTAGGTGATCATTTGAGGACCTTTCCGGCATCACTCCTGGATGGTTTTCGGTATCCATTCAGGATCCCGTCGGAATAATTGCGGGACTTTTTCGGGATCATTTGGTGTCCCTTCCGGCATCATTTCTGGATGGTTTTTGGGATTCGTCGGGGCCATTTCGGGACTTTTTCTCGACTAATACGGGATCATTTGCGGGCCCTTTCGGCATAATTTCTAGATAGTTGTCGGGACCCGTTCGGGATCCCGTCAGGGTCTTTTCGGAACTATTAGGAGATCATTTGAGGACCTTTCCGGCATCATTTCTGGATAGTTTTCAGGATCCTTTCGGGGTCCAGTCAGGGTCATTTCGGGACTTTTTCGGGATCATTTAGAGATGGCTTTCAGGATTCGTCCGGGAACCCATCAGGGTAATATCTGAACTTTTCCGAGACTATTGCAGGATAATTTTGGGACCTTCCCAAAATCATTTCTGGATGGATTTCGGGATCAGTCCGGGATGCCGTCAGGGTCATTTTGGTATTAGGTGATCATTTGAGGACCTTTCCGGCATCACTTCTGGATGGTTTTCGGTATCCGATCAGGATCCCGTCGGAATCATTGCGGGACTTTTTCGGGATCATTTGGGGTCCCTCCCAAGATCATTTCTGGATGGATTTCGGGATCTGTCCGGGATCCCGTAAGGGTCATTTAGGGGTGCGTTCGAGATACCGTCAGGGTCATTTCGGGACTTTTTCTCGACTAAGACTGGAACATTTGGGAACCCTTTCGGCATCCTTTCTGGATGGTTCTCGGGATCCGTCCGGGTCCCGTCGGGGTCATTTCTGGACTTTTTCTCAACTGATACGGGATCATTTGAGGACCCTTTCGGCATCATTTCTGGATGGTTTTCGGGTTCCGTCCGGATCCCGTCAGAGTCATTTCGGGGCCCTTTATCGACTAATACGGGATCATTTGGGGACCCTTCCGGCATAATTTCTGGATGGTTTTCGGTAATTTCGGGACTATTAGGGGATCAATTGAGGACATTCCGGCATCATTTCTGGATAGTTTTTGGGATCCGTGCGGGATCCCGTCGGGGTAATTTCTGGACTTTTCAGAGATTGTTTCGGGATTATTTTGGGCCCTTCCAAGATCATTTCTGGATGGATTTCGAGATCTGTCCCGGATCCCGTCAGGGTCATTTAGGAGTCCGTTCGATATCCCGTCAGGGTCATTTCGGGACTATTAGGGGATCATTTGAGGACCTTTCCGGCATCATTTCTGGATAGTTTTCGGAATCCGTCTGGGATCCCGTCGGGGTCATTTCAGGACTTTTTCGGGACTAATACGGGATCATTTTGAGACCCTTCCGGAATCATTTCTGTATGGTTTTCGCGATCCGTCGTGGATCCCCTAAGGACCCTTCCTGGATATTTTCTGGATGGTTTTTGAGAACCGTCCGGGAGCCCGTCAGGGTCATTTCGGAACTTTTTCGGGACTATTTCGGGATCATTTTGGTACCCTTCATGCATCATTTCTTTGTGGTTCTCTGGATAAGTCTAGAATCGTGTCGTTGTCATTTCGGGTTTTTTGGGACTATTCCGGGAACTCTTGGAGACCCTTCCGTGGCATTTCTAGATGGTTTTCGGGATCTGTCCGCGATAGCGTCGGGGTCATTTCGTGGATTTTTCTGGATAATTTCGGGATCATTTGGGGATCCTATCAGGTTATCAGCTCATTTAGTTCTTTTTTTTACTCAATTACAAAAATAAAATGTATTAGACAGAAGCATCTTTTTAAACAGATAACTTGATAAGCAGGCTAACGTGAATATCCCATATATTTAATTTTCTCCTTGCGGACGGGCCGCGGGTAAAGGCTAGTCTAATCTAATATATATTATAAATGGCAAAGTTTGGATGTGAAGATGTTTGGATGTTTGGATGTTTGGATGTTTGGATGTTTGTCCAGACGTTTGTCTTTGTGACTCAATCACGCAAGAACGGCTGGACCGATTTGGATGAAATTTTGCACACATATAGCCAATAGTCTAGAAGGATCTACTAACTATATATTTTTGAAAAGGAGCGTGGTCCCCGCCCCCTAGGAACAGTTATAATTTAATTATTATATTTTTTCGTATTTGCGACTGAATCACGCCAGAATGGCTACACGGATTTTGATGAAATTTGGGACACAGACAGTAGTCTACTAGCGAAATTTTTTTCGAACATGGAAAGAGGGGTGGGGGTTCCACGACCCCTTCGAGAAATTATTTTTCAATAATTTTTACACATTATTACTTTACGTATACTGGCCTTCACCAATATCACAGACTCAAGGGGTCAAATAAGTCGAGGGCTTACAAAGTAAGCAGTGACACCCTCCGCCCCCCCCCCCCCTTTATCACGCCCCTCTGGTGTAAAATCCATAAATTGTTATAACTCAATCTAAATTTTCTCCTAAATCAATAGTTTTTGGTATCTGGTACATACAGAACGAGATCTAGACAATTTTGGAGGAACGATCAGTGGTCCTCTGCTCTACTCCCGCCATCCGCCCTCCATCAATTGTTTTTATTAGCACGCTTTTATTAGCTTTACCTGTATGTTTCTATCTAACTGCGCATGCTGCCTTATTAACATGGTTTTATAATTAGCTTCACCTTATTTGTAATCCCGTAAGGGTCATATCGAGACCCTTCCGGGATCATTTCTGGATGGTTTTCGGGATCGGTCCGGGATTACGCCGGGGTAATTTCGGGACTTTTTCGGGACTATTTCGGGATCATTTTGGGACCCTTCCGGGATCATTTCTGTATAGTTTACGGGATCCGTCCGGGATGCCGACGAGGTCATTTCGGGACTATTTCGGGATCATTTGGGATACCTACCGGCATCATTTCTGGATGGTTTTTGGGATCCGTGCGGGATCTCGTCGGGGTCGTATGGGGACTTTTTCGGGATCATTTGGGCGCTCTTCCGGCATTATTTCTGGATGGTTTTCGGGATCCGTGCGGGATCTCGTCGGGGTCATATGGGGACTTTTTCGGGATCATTTGGGGGCTCTTCCGGCATCATTTCTGGATGGTTTTCGGGATCCGTCCGGGATATCGTCGGGGTCATTTGGGGACTTTTTCGGGATCATATGGGGGCTCTTCCGGCATCATTTCTGGATGGTTTTCGGGATCCGTCCGGGATATCGTCGGGGTCATTTGGGGACTTTTTCGGGATAATTTGGGGGCTCTTCCGGCATCATTTCTGTATGGTTTTCGGGATCCGTGCGGGATCTCGTCGGGGTCATATGGGGACTTTTTCGGGATCATTTGGGGGCTCTTCCGGCATCATTTCTGGATGGTTTTCGGGATCCGTCCGGGATATCGTCGGGGTCATTTGGGGACTTTTTCGGGATCATTTGGGGGCTCTTCCTGCATCATTTCTGGATGGTTTTCGGGATCCGTCCGGGATCTCGTCGGGGTCATTTGGGGACTTTTTCGGGATCATTTTGGGGCTCATCCGGCATCAATTCTGGATGGTTTTCGGGATCCGTCCGGGATCCCGTCGGGGTCATATGGGGACTTTTTCGGGATCATTTGGGGGCTCTTCCGGCGTCATTTCTGGATGGTTTTCGGGATCCGTCCGGGATATCGTCGGGGTCATTTGGGGACTTTTTCGGGATCATTTTGGGGCTCATCCGGCATCATTTCTGGATGGTTTTCGGGATCCGTCCGGGATCCCGTCGGGGTCATTTCGGAACTTTTTCGGGATCATTTGGGGGCTCTTCCGGCATCATTTCTGGATGGTTTTCGGGATCCGTGCGGGATCTCGTCGGGGTCATATGGGGACTTTTTCGGGATCCTTTGGGGGTTCTTCCGGCATCATTTCTGGATGGTTTTCGGGATCCGTCCGGGATATCGTCGGGGTCATTTGGGGACTTTTTCGGGATCATTCGGGGGCTCTTCCGGCATCATTTCTGGATGGTTTTCGGGATCCGTCCGGGATCTCGTCGGGGTCATTTGGGGACTTTTTCGGGATCATTTTGGGGCTCATCCGGCATCATTTCTGGATGGTTTTCGGGATCCGTCCGGGATCCCGTCGGGTCATTTCGGGACTTTTTCGCGACTAATGCAGGATCATTTGGGAACCCTTTCGGCATCATTTCTGGATGGTTTTCGGGATCCGTCCGGGATCCCGTCGGGGTCATTTCGGGACTTTTTCGCGACTAATACGGGATCATTTGGGAACCCTTTCGGCATCATTTCTGGATGGTTTTCGGGATCCGTCCGGGATCTCGTCGGGGTCATTTGGGGACTTTTTCGGGATCATTTTGGGGCTCATCCGGCATCATTTCTGGATGGTTTTCGGGATCCGTCCGGGATCCCGTCGGGGTCATTTCGGGACTTTTTCGCGACTAATACGGGATCATTTGGGAACCCTTTCGGCATCATTTCTGGATGGTTTTCGGGATCCGTCCGGGATATCGTCGGGGTCATTTGGGGACTTTTTCGGGATCATTTGGGGGCTCTTCCGGCATCATTTCTGGATGGTTTTCGGGATCCGTCCGGGATATCGTCGAAGTCATTTGGGGACTTTTGCGGGATCATTTGGGGTCTCCTCCGGCATCATTTCTGGATGGTTTACGGGATCCGTCCGGGATCCTGTCGCGGTCATTTTGGGACTTTTGCGGGATCATTTGGGGTCTCCTCCGGCATCATTTCTGGACGGTTTACGGGATCCGTCCGGGATCATGTCGGGGTCATTTTGGGACTTTTGCGTGATCATTTGGGGTCTCTTCCGGCATCATTTCTGGATGGTTTACGGGATCCGTCCGGGATCCTGTCGGGGTCATTTTGGGACTTTTGCGGGATCATTTGGGGTCTCTTCCGGCATCATTTCTGGATGGTTTACGGGATCCGTCCGGGACCCTGTCGGGGTCATTTTGGGACTTTAGCGGGATCATTTGGGGTCTCCTCCGGCATCATTTCTGGATGGTTTACGGGATACTGTCGGGGTAATTTCAGGGCATCATTTCTGGATGGTTTTAGGGATCCGTCCGGGATCCCTACGGGGTCATTTTTGGACTATTTCGGGATCATTTTGGGGTACCTACCGGCATCATTTCTAGATGGTTTTCAGTATCCGTCCAGGATCCCGTCGGGGTCATTTCGGGACTTTTTCGGGATTTTTTGGGGTCTCTTCCGGCATAATTTCTGGATGGCTTTCGGGATTCCTCCGGGATCCCGTCGGGGTAATTTCGGGACGTTTTCTCGACTAATACGGGATCATTTGGGGACCCTTTCGGCATCATTTCTGGATTGTTTTAGGGATTCGTCCGGGATTCCGTCGGGGTCATTTCGGAACTTTTTCTCGACTAATACGGGATAATTTGGGGACCCTTTCGGCATAATTTCTGGATGGTTTTCGGGATCCGTCCGGGATTCCGTCAGGGTGATTTCGAGACTATTAGGAGATCATTTGAAGACCTTTCCGGCATCATTTCTGGATAGCTTTGGGTACCGTTCGGGATCCCGACGTGGTCATTTTGGGACTATTTCGGGATCAGTTTGGGGTACCTACCAGCATAATTTCTGGATCCCGTCGGGGTCACTTCGGGACTTTTTCTCGACCGATACGGGCTCAAATGGGGACCCTTCCGGCATCATTTTTGAATGGTTTTCGGGATACCGTCGGGGTAATTTCAGGGCGTCATTTCTGGATGAATTTGGGGATCCGTCCGGGGTCCCTACGGGGTCATTTTGGGACTATTTCGGGATCATTTTGGGGTACCTACCGGAATCATTTCTAGATGGTTTTTGGTATCCGTCCAGGATCCCGTCGGGGTCATTTCGGGACTTTTTCGGAATTTTTTGGGGTCTCTTCCGGCATCATTTCTGGATGGTTTTTGGGATCCGTCCGGGAATCCGTCTGGGTGAATTCGGGAGCTTTTTGGGATTTTTTGGGGCCCCTTCCGGCGTTATTTCTGGGGGGTTTTGGGGATACCGTCGGGGTAGTTTCAGGACTTCTTCGAGATCATTTCGGGACCCTTCCGGCATCATTTCTGGATGGTTTTAGGGATCCCTCCGGGATCCCGTTGGGGTAATTTCGGGACTATTTCGGGATCATTTGGTGCACCTTCCAGCATCATTTATACATGGCTTTCGGGATCCGTCCGTTATCCCGTCGGGGTAATTTCGGGACTTTTTCTCGAATAATACGGGATAATTTAGGAACCATTTCGGCATCATTTCTGGGTGATTTTCGGAATCCGTCAGGGTCATTTCGGGACTATTACGGGATCATTTGAGGACCCTTCTGGCATCCTATCTGGATGCCTTTCGGTATCCGTCCGGGATCCCGTCGGGGTCGTTTCGCGACTTTTTCGGGATCATTTGGGGTCCCTTCCGGCATCATTTCTGGATGGTTTTCGAGATTCGTACGGGACGCGTCGGGGTCATTTTAGGACTTTTTCCGGATCATTTGGGGTACCTTCCGGCATCATTTCTATATGGTTTTCGGGATCCCGTCGGGGTCATTTAGGGACTTTTTCGGGATCATTTGGGGTATTTTTCTGCATCATTTCTACATGGTTTTCAGGATGAGTCCGGGATTCCGTCGGGGTCATTTCGGGACTTTTTCTCGACTAACTCGGGATCATTTGAAGACCCTTTCAGCATCATTTCTGGATGGTTTTCGGGATCCGTTCGGGATCCCAGCAGGCGTAATTTCGGGACTATTAGGGGATCATTTGTGGACCTTTCCGGCATCATTTCTGGATAATTTTGGGGATCCGTCCGGGATGCCGACGAGGTCATTTCCGGACTATTTCGGGATCATTTGGGATACCTACCGGCATAATTTCTGGATGGTTTTTGGGATTCGTCCGGGATCCCGTCGTGGTCGTTTCGGGACTTTTTTCGACTAATACGGGATCATTTGCGGACCCTTTCGGCATCATTTCTGGATAGTTGTCGGGATCCCGTCACGGTCATTTCGGGACTATTAGGGGATCATTTGAGGACCTTTCCGGCATAATTTCTGGATGGTTTTCGGGATCCGTGCGGGATCTCGTCGGGGTCATATGGGGACTTTTTCGGGATAATTTGACGGCTCTTCTGGCATCATTTCTGGATGGTTTTCGGGATCCGTCCGGGATATCGTCGGGGTCATTTGGGGACTTTTTCGTGATCATTTGGGGGCTCACCCGGCATCATTTCTGGATGGTTTTCGGGATCCGTCCGGGATATCGTCGGGGTCATTTGGGGACTTTTTCGTGATCATTTGGGGGCTCACCCGGCATCATTTCTGGATGGTTTTCGGGATCCGTCCGGGATCCCGTCGGGGTCATTTCGGGACTTTTTCGCGACTAATACGGGATCATTTGGGAACCCTTTCGGCATCATTTCTGGATGGTTTTCGGGATCCGTCCGGGATCCCGTCGGGGTCATTTCGGGACTTTTTCGCGACTAATACGGGATCATTTGGGAACCCTTTCGGCATCATTTCTGGATGGTTTTCGGGATCCGTCCGGGATCCCATTAGGGTAATTTCGGGACTATTAGGGGATCATTTGGGAACCTTTCCGGCATCATTTCTGGATAATTTTGGGGATCCGTCCGGGATGCCGACGAGGTCATTTCCGGACTATTTCGGGATCATTTGGGATACCTACCGGCATAATTTCTGGATGGTTTTTGGGATTCGTCCGGGATCCCGTCGTGGTCCTTTCGGGACTTTTTTCGACTAATACGGGATCATTTGCGGACCCTTTCGGCATCATTTCTGGATAGTTGTCGGGATCCCGTCACGGTCATTTCGGGACTATTAGGGGATCATTTGAGGACCTTTCCGGCATAATTTCTGGATGGTTTTCGGGATCCGTGCGGGATCTCGTCGGGGTCATATGGGGACTTTTTCGGGATCATTTGACGGCTCTTCTGGCATCATTTCTGGATGGTTTTCGGGATCCGTCCGGGATATCGTCGGGGTCATTTGGGGACTTTTTCGTGATCATTTGGGGGCTCACCCGGCATCATTTCTGGATGGTTTTCGGGATCCGTCCGGGATCCCGTCAGGGTCATTTTGGGACTTTTTCGGGGCTAATACGGGATCATTTGGGGATCCTCTAGGGGTCGTTTCGTGACTTTTTCTGTTTTATTTCGGGATCATTTGGGGACCCTTCCGGCATAATTTCTTGATGGTTTGCCGGATCCATCAGGGTCATTTCGGGATCATTTTGGGATCATTTGGGGACCCTTCCGAGATCATTTCTGGATCCGTCCGGGATGCCGTAGGAGCCATTCGGGATTTTTTGTTACTTTTCCGGGATAGTTTTTTGGACCCTTCCGGGATCATTTCTGGATCTGTGCGGGATCCCATCTGGGTCATTTCCGGACTATTTCGGGATCATTTTGGGATCCTTCCGGAATCATTTCTGTATGGATTTCGCGATCCGTCGTTGATTCCCTCGGAGCCATTTCGGAACCTTTTCTGGAGTATGTCGGGGTCATTTGGGGACTTTTTCGGGATCATTTGGGGCTCTTCCGGCATCATTTCTGGATGGTTTTCGGGATCCGTGCGGGATCTCGTCGGGGTCATTTGGGGACTTTTTCGGGATCATTTGGGGGCTCTTCCGGCATCATTTCTGGATGGTTTTCGGGATCCGTCCGGGATATCGTCGGGGTCATTTGGGGACTTTTTCGGGATCATTTGGGGGCTCTTCCGGCATCATTTCTGGATAGTTTTCGGGATCCGTCCGGGATCCCATCAGGGTAATTTCGGGACTATTAGGGGATCATTTGTGGACCTTTCCGGCATCATTTCTGGATAATTTTCGGTATCCGTCCGGGATGCCGACGAGGTCATTTCGAGATTATTTCGGGATCATTTGGGATACCTACCGGCATCATTTCTGGATGGTTTTTGGGATTCGTCCGGGATCCCGTCGGGGTCATTTCGGGACTTTTTCTCGACTAATACGGGATCATTTGCGGACCCTTTCGGCACAATTTCTGGATAGTTGTCGGGATCCGTTCGGGATCCCGTCACGGTCATTTTGGAACTATTAGGGGATCATTTGAGGACCTTTCCGGCATCATTTCTGGATAGTTTTTGGAATCCTTTCGGGATCCCGTCAGGGTCATTTCGGGGCTTTTTCGGAATCATTTAAGGATGGCTTTCAGGATTCGTCCGGGAACCCGTCAGGGTAATTTCTGGACTTTTCCGAGACTATTTCGGGATCATTTTGGGACCTTCCCAAGATCATTTCTGGATGGATTTCGGGATTTGTCCGGGATGCCCTCAGGGTCATTTTGGGACTATTAGGTGAGCATTTGAGGACCGTTCCGGCATCACTTCTGGATGGTTTTCGGTATCCGTTCAGATTCCCGTCGGAATAATTGCGGGACTTTTTCGGGATCATTGGGGTCCCTTCCGACATCATTTCTGGATGGTTTTTGGGATTCGTCCGGCATCCCGTCGGGGTCATTTCGGGACTTTTTCTCGACTATTACGGAATCATTTGCGGGCCCTTTCGGTATCATCTCTGGATAGTTGTCGGGATCCCGTCAGGGTCTTTTCGGAACTATTAGGTGATCATTTGAGGATATTTCCGGCATCATTTCTGGATAGTTTTCGGGATCCTTTCGGGGTCCAGTCAGGGTCATTTCGGGACTTTTTCGGGATCAAATAGAGATGGCTTTCAGGATCCGTCCGGGAACCCGTCAGGGTAATTTCTGAACTTTTCCGAGACTATTTCGGGATAATTTTGGGACCTTCCCAAGATCATTTCTGGATGGATTTTGGGATCAGTCCGGGATGCCGTCAGGGTCATTTTGGTATTAGGTGATCATTTGAGGACCTTTCCGGCATCATTTCTGGTTAGTTTTCGGGATCCTTTCCGGGTCGCATCAGGGTCATTTCGGGACTGTTTCGGCATCATTTAAGATTGGTTTTCAGGATTCGTCCGGGATCCGTCAGGGTAATTTCTGGACTTTTCCCAGACTATTTCGGGATAATTTTGGGACCCTCCCAAGATCATTTCTGGATGGATTTCGGGATCTGTCCGGGGTGCCGTCAGGGTCATTTTGGGACTATTAGGTGATCATTTGAGGACCTTTTCGGCATCACTTCTGGATGGTTTTCGGTATCCGCTCAGGATCCCGTCGGAATTATTGCGGGACTTTTTCGGGATCATTTGGTGTCCCTTCCGGCATCATTTCTGGATGGTTTTTGGGATTCGTCCGGCATCCCGTCGGGTTCATTTCGGGACTTTTTCTCGACTAATACGGGATCATTTGCGGGCCCTTTCGGCATCATTTCTAGATAGTTGTCGGGATTCGTTCGGGATCCCGTCAGGGTCTTTTCGGAACTATTAGGTGATCATTTGAGGACATTTCCGGCATCATTTCTGGATAGTTTTCGGGATCCTTTCGGGGTCCAGTCAGGGTCATTTCGGGACTTTTTCGGGATCATTTAGAGATGGCTTTCAGGATTCGTCCGGGAACCCGTCAGGGTAATTTCTGAACTTTTCCGAGACTATTTCGGGATAATTTTGGGACCTTCCCAAGATCATTTCTGGATGGATTTTGGGATCAGTCCGGGATGCCGTCAGGGTCATTTTGGTATTAGGTGATCATTTGAGGAACTTTCCGGCATCACTTCTGGATGGTTTTCGGTATCCGATCAGGATCCCCTCGGAAACATTGCGGGACTTTTTCGGGATCATTTGGGGTCCCTCCCAAGATAATTTCTGGATGGATTTCGGGATCTGTCCGGGATCCCGTCAGTGTCATTTAGGGGTGCGTTCGAGATCCCGTCAGGGTCATTTCGGGACTTCTTCGGGACTATATCGGGATAATTTCTGGATGGTTTATGGGATCCGTCCTTGACCCCTTAAGGGTAATTTCGGGACGATTAGGTGATCATTTGAGGACCTTTCCGGCATCACTTCTGGATGATTTTCGGTATCCGTTCGGGATCCCGTCGGAATCAATGCGGGACTTTTACGGAATCATTTGGGATTCCTTCCGGCATCATTTCTGGATGGTTTTCGGGATTTGTCCGGGATCCCGTCGGGATTATTTCGGGACCTTTTCGGGGCTAATACGGGATCATTTGGGGATCCTCTAGGGGTCGTTTCGTGACTTTTTCTGTATTATTTCGGGATCATTTTGGGACCCTTTCGGCATAATTTCTTGATGGTTTGCCGGATCCATCAGGGTCATTTCGGGACCATTTTGGGATCATTTGGGGACCCTTCCGAGATCATTTCTGGATCCGTCCGGGATGCCGTAGGAGCCATTACGGGATTTTTTGTTACTTTTCCGGGATAGTTTTTGCACCCTTCCGGGATCATTTCTGGATCTGTGCGGGATCCCATCTGGGTCAATTCGGGACTATTTCGGGATCATTTTGGAATCCTTCCGGAATCATTTCTGTATGGTTTTCGCGATCCATCGTGGATCCCCTCGGAGCCATTTCGGAACTTTTTCTGGAGTTAGTCGGAATAATTTAGGGACCCTTCCTGGATATTTTCTGGATGGTTTTTTGAGATCCGCCCGGGAGCCCGTCAGGGTCATTTCGGAACCTTTTCGGGATCATTTTGGAACACCTTCAGGGATCATTTCTGTGTGGTTCTCTTGATACGTCTAGAATCGTGTCGCTCTCATTTCGGGTTTTTTTTGGGACTATTCGGGGAACTTTTGGAGACCCTTTCGGGGCATTTATGGGATGGTTTTCGGGATCCGTCCGCGATAGCGTTGGGGTCATTTCGTAGCTTTTTCTGGATAATTTCGGGATCATTTGGGATCCTATCAGGTTATCAGCTCATTTAGTTCTTTTTTTTTACTCAATTACAAAAATAAAATGCATTAGACAGAAAACAAAAATTTTAAACAGATAAAAAGCAGGCTAACGCGAATAGCCCATATATTTAAAATTTTCCTTGCGGACGGGGCCGCGGGTAAAGGCTAGTAATATTATTAATGGGAAAGTTTGGATGTGAAGATGTTTGTCCAGACGTTTGTCTTTGTGACTCAATCACGCAAGAACGGCTGGACCGATTTGGATGAAATTTTGCACACATATAGCCAATAGTATAGAAGGATCTGCTAGCTATATATTTTTCAAAAGGGGCGTGTTCCCCGCCCTCTAGGAGCAGTTATAATTTAATTATTATATTTTTTCGTCTTTGCGACTGAAACACGCCAGAATGGCCACACGGATTTTGATGAAATTTGGGACACAGACAGTAGTCTACTAGCGAAATTTTTTTCGAACATGGAAAGAGGGGTGGGGGACCCACGACCCCTTCGAGCAATTACTTTTTAATAATTTTTACACATTATAACTTTACGTATACTGGTCTTCACCAATATCACAGACTCAAGGGGTCAAATAAGTCGAGGGCTTACAAAGTGAGCAGTGACACCCTCCGCCCCCCCCTTTATCCCCCTCTGGTGTAAAATCTTTAAATTGTTATAACTTAATATAAATTTTCTCCTAAATCAGTAGTTTTTGGTATCTGGCACATACAGATCGAGATCTAGACAATTTTGGAAAACGATCGGTGATCCTCTCCTTCTCCTCCTGATATCCGCCCTCGACCAATTGCTTTTATTAGCTTTACCTGTATGTTTCTATGTAACTCTTCATTCGCTCCAACGCGTCTGCTGCCTTATTAACATGGTTAGGGTCGTATCGAAACCCTTCCGGGATCATTTCTGGATGGTTTTTCGGGATCCGTCCAGGATCCCGCCGGGGTCATTTCGGGACTTTTTCGGGACTATTTCGAGACTTTTTCGGGATCGTTTTGGGACCCTTCCGGGATCATTTCTGTATAGTTTTCGGGATCCGTCCGGGATTCCGTCGGGGTATTTTCGGGATCATTTGCGTACCTTTGAGAGATAAATTCCTGATGGTTTCCGGGATAGCTACGGGACCTTTCGGGGTTATTTTGGGTCCCCTCCGTAATCATTTCTGGATGGTTTTCGGGATCCATCCGGGGTCCTGTCAGGGTCATTTCAGGACTATTAGGGGATCATTTGAAGACCGTTCCGGCATCATTTCTGAATAGTTTTCGAGATTCGTCCGAGATCGCGACGGGGTCTTTTCGGGATCATTTGGGGCACCTAGCGGCATCATTTCTGGATGGTTTTCGGTATCCGTCCGGGATCCCGTCGGGGTCATTTCGGGACTTTTTCGGGATCATTTGGGGTCCCTTCCGCCATCATTTGTGCATGGTTTTCGTGATATGTCCGGGATCCCGTCGGGGTCATTTCGGGACTTTTTCGGGATCATATGGGGTCCCTTTTGGCATCATTTCTGGATGGTTTTCGGGATCCTTCCGGGATCCAGTCGGGGTCATTTCGGAACTAATTCGGGATCATTTGGGGTACCTTCTGGCATCATTTCTAGATGGTTTTCGGGATCCGTGAGGAATTCCGTCGGGGCCATTTTAGGACCTTTTCGGGATCATTTGGGGTACCTTCCGGCATCATTTCTAGATGGTTTTCGGTATGCGTCCGGGGTTCCGTCGGGGTCATTTCGGGATCATTTGGGGTCCCTTCCGCTATCATTTGTGCATGGTTTTCGTGATCCGTCCGGGATCTCGTCGGGGTCATTTCAGGACTTTTTCTCGACTGATACGGGATCATTTGGGGACCCTTCCGGCATCATTTCTGGATAGTTTTCGGGATCCGTGCGGGATCACGACGGGGTCATTTTGGGACAATTTTGGGATCATTTGGGGTACCTACCGGCATCAGTTCTGGATGGTTTTCGGGATCCGTCCGGTATCCCATCAGGGCCAGGACTATTAGGGGTCATTTGGGGACCTCCCCGGCATCATTTCTGGACAGTTTTCGGGATCCGTCTGGGATCCCGTTCGGGTCGTTTCGGGACTTTTTCGGGATAATTTGGGGTACCTACCGGGATCATTTCTGTATGGCCTTCGGGATCCCGTCGGGGTCATTTCGTGACTTTTTCGGGATCGTTTGGGGTCCATTCCTGCATAATTTCTGGATGGATTTCGGGATATGTCCGGGATCCCGTCAATTGTCATTTAAGGATCCGTTCGAGATCCCGTCAGGGTCATTTCGGGACTCCCTCGGGACTATTTCGGGATCATTTGGCGACCCTTTAGGGGCAATTTCGTGATTTTTTCTGTGTTATTTCGGGATCATTTGGGGACCCTTCCGGCATCACTTCTTGATGGTTTGCCGAATCCATCAGGGTCATTTCGGGACCATTTTGGGATCATTTGGGGACCCTTCCGAGATCATTTATGGATCCGTCCGGGATACCGTAGGAGTTATTTCGGCATTTTGTTGTTACTTTTTCGGGATAGTTTTGGGACACTTCCGCGATTATTTCTGGATCCGTGCGGGATCCCATCGGGTTCATTTCCGGACTATTTCGGGATTATTTTGGGACCCTTCCGGAATAATTTCTGTATGCTTCTCGTGATCCGTCGTGGATCCCCTCGGGGTCATTTCGGAACTTTTTTTGGACTATGGTGGGATAATTTAGGGACCGTTCCTGGATATTTTCTGGATGGTTTTTGAGATCCGTCCAGGAGCCCGTCAGGGTCGTTTCGGAACTTTTTGTGGACTGTTCCGGGATCATTTTGAGACACTTCAGGGATAATTTCTGTGTGGTTCTCTGGATAAGTCTAGAATCGTGTCGTTGTCATGTCGGGTTTTTTTGGACTATTCCCGGAACTTTTGGAGACCCTTCCGGGGCATTTCTGGATAGTTTTCGGGATCCGTACGCGATAGCATCGGGGTCATTTCGTGGCTTTTTCTGCATAATTTCGGGATCATTTGGGGATCTTATCAGGTTATCAGCTCATTTACCTCTTTTTTTACTCAGTTAAAAAATAAAATGCCTTAGACAGAAAAAAATGTTAAACAGATAACTTGGTAAACAGGTTAACGTGAATAGCCCATATATTTCATTTTTTCATTGCGGACGGGGCCGCGGGTAAAGGCTAGTATATTATAAATGGGAAAGTTTGGATGTTTGTATGTTTGTGTGTTTGTCCAGACGTTTGTCTTTGTGACTCAATCACGCAATAACTGCTGGACGGATTTGGATGAAATTTGGGACACAGACAGTAGTCTACTAGCGAAATTTTTTTCGAACATGGAAAGAGGGGTGAGGGACCCACGACCCCTTCGAGAAATTACTTTTTAATAATTTTTACACATTATAACTTTACGTATACTGGCCTTCACCAATATCACAGACTCAAGGGGTCAAATAAGTCGAGGGCTTACAAAGTAAGCAGTGACACCCTCCGCCCGCCCCCCTTTATCTCCCCTCTGGTGTAAAATCCATAAATTGTTATAACTCAATCTAAATTTTCTCCTAAATCAATAGTTTTTGGTATCTGGTACATACAGAACGAGATCTAGACAATTTTGGAGGAACGATCAGTGGTCCTCTCCTCTACTCCCGCCATCCGCCCTCCATCAATTGTTTTTATTAGCACGCTTTTATTAGCTTTACCTGTATGTTTCTATCTAACTTTTTGTTCGCTCCAATGCGCCTGCTGCCTTATTAACATGGTTTTATAATTAGCTTCACCTTATTTGTAATCCCGTAAGGGTCATATCGAGACCCTTCCGGGATCATTTCTGGATGGTTTTCGGGATCGGTCCGGGATTACGCCGGGGTAATTTCGGGACTTTTTCGGGACTATTTCGGGATCATTTTGGGACCCTTCCGGGATCATTTCTGTTTAGTTTACGGGATCCGTCCCGGATCCCGTCGGGGTTATTTTGGAACATTTTCGGGTCTATTCCGGAATCATTTCGGGACTATTTCGCGATCATTTGGGGATCCTTCCGGCATCATTTCTGGATGGTTCTCGGGATCCGTCCGGGATCCCGTCGGGGTACTTTCGGGATCATTTGCGTACCTTCGAGAGATAAATTCTTAATGGTTGCCGGGATCATTACGGGACTTTTTCAGGGTTATTTTGGGTCCCTTTAGGCATTATTTCTGGATGGTCTTCGGGATTTGTCCGGCATCCCGTCGGGGTCATTTCGGGACTTTTTCGCGACTAATACGGGATCATTTGTGGACCCTTTCGGCATCATTTCTGGATGGTTTTCGGGATCCGTGCGGGATCTCGTCGGGGTCATATGGGGACTTTTTCGGGATCATTTGAGGGCTCTTCCGGCATCATTTCTGGATGGTTTTCGGGATCCGTCCGGGATCCCGTCGGGGTCATTTGGGGACTTTTTCGGGATCATTTTGGGGCTCATCCGGCATCATTTCTGGATGGTTTTCGGGATCCGGCCGGGATCCCGTCGGGGTCATTTCGGGACTTTTTCGCGACTAATACGGGATCATTTGGGAACCCTTTCGGCATCATTTCTGGATGGTTTTCGGGATCCGTCCGGGATACCATTAGGGTAATTTCGGGACTATTAGGGGATCATTTGGGAACCTTTCCGGCATCATTTCTGAATAATTTTCGGGATCCGTCCGGGATGCCGACGAGGTCATTTCGGGACTATTTCGGGATCATTTGGGATACCTACCGGCATCATTTCTGGATGGTTTTTGGGATTCGTCCGGGATCACGTCGTGGTCCTTTCGGGACTTTTTCTCGACTAATACGGGATCATTTGCGGGCCCTTTCGGCATCATTTCTAGATAGTAGTCGGGATCCGTTCGGGATCCCGTCAGGGTCTTTTCGGAACTATTAGGTTATCATTTGAGGACATTTCCGGCATTATTTCTGGAAAGTTTTCGGGATCCTTTCGGGGTCCAGTCAGGGTCATTTCGGGACTTTTTCGGGATCATTTAGAGATGGCTTTCAGGATTCGTCCGGGAACCCGTCAGGGTAATTTCTGAACTTTTCCGAGACTATTTCGGGATAATTTTGGGACCTTCCCAAGATCATTTCTGGATGGATTTTGGGATCAGTCCGGGATGCCGTCAGGGTCATTTTGGTATTAGGTGATCATTTGAGGACCTTTCCGGCATCACTTCTGGATGGTTATCGGTATCCGATCAGGATCCCCTCGGAATCATTGCGGGACTTTTTCGGGATCATTTGGGGTCCCTCCCAAGATCATTTCTGGATGGATTTCGGGATCTGTCCGGGATCCCGTCAGGGTCATTTAGGGGTGCGTTCGAGATCCCGTCAGGGTCATTTCGGGACTTCTTCGGGAATATATCGGGATCATTTCTGGATGGTTTATGGGATCCGTCCATGACCCCTTAAGGGTCATTTCGGGACTATTAGGTGATCATTTGAGGACCTTTCCGGCGTCACTTCTGGATCATTTGGGATTCCTTCCGGCATCATTTCTGGATGGTTTTCGGGATTTGTTCGGGATCCCGTTGGGGTTATTTCGGGACCTTTTCGGGGCTAATACGGGATCATTTGGGGATCCTCTAGGGGTCGTTTCGTGACTTTTTCTGTATTATTTCGGGATCATTTTGGGACCCTTTCGGCATAATTTCTTGATGGTTTGCCGGATCCATCAGGGTCATTTCGGGACCATTTTGGGATCATTTGGGGACCCTTCCGAGATCATTTCTGGATCCGTCCGGGATGCCGTTGGAGCCATTTCGGGATTTTTTGTTACTTTTCCGGGATAGTTTTTGCACCCTTCCGGGATCATTTCTGGATCTGTGCGGGATCCCATCTGGGTCAATTCCGGACTATTTCGGGATCATTTTGGAATCCTTCCGGAATCATTTCTGTATGGTTTTCGCGATCCATCGTGGATCCCGTCGGAGCCATTTCGGAACTTTTTCTGGAGTTAGTCGGGATAATTTAGGGACCCTTCCTGGATATTTTCTGGATGGTTTCTGAGATCCGTCCGGGAGCCCGTCAGGGTAATTTCGGAACTTTTTCGGGACTATTTCGGGATCAATTTGGTACCCTTCAGGCATCATTTCTGTGTGGTTATCTGGATAAGTCTAGAATCGTGTCGTTGTCATTTCGGGTTTTTTTGGGACTACTTCGGGAACTTTTGGAAACACTTCCGGGGCGTTTCTGGATGGTTTTCGCGATCCGTCCGCGATAGCGTCGGGGTCATTTCGTGGCTTTTTCTGGATAATTTCGTTATCATTTTGGGATCCTATCAGGTTATCAGCTCATAAAGTTCTTTTTTTTACTCAATTACAAAAATAAAATGCATTAGACAGAAAAAAAATTTTAAACAGATAACTTTATAAGCAGGCTAACGTTAATAGCCCACATATTTCATTTTCTCCTTGCGGACGGGGCCGCGGGTAAAGGCTAGTATATTATAAATGGGAAAGTTTGGATGTTTGTATGTTTGTATGTTTGTCCAGACGTTTGTCTTTGTGACTCAATCACGCAATAACTGCTGGACGGATTTGGATGAAATTTGGCACACATATAGCCAATAGTCTAGAAGGATCTACTAGCTATATTTTTTTGAAAAGGGGGGAGGTCCCCGTCCCCTAGGAACAGTTATAATTTAATTATTGTATTTTTTCGTATATGTTACTGAATCACGCCAGAACGGCTTCACGGATTTTTATGAAATTTGGAACACAGACAATACGCTACTGGCGAAATTTTTTTCGAACATGGAAAGGGGGCGGAGGTCCCACGACCCCTTCGAATAATTACTTTTTAATAATTTTTACACAGTATAACTTAACATATACTGACCTTCACCAATATTACAAACTCAATGGGTCAAATAAGTCGAGGGCTTACAAAATGAGCAGTGAAACCACCCTCCCCCCTCCTCTCCCGCTCTGGTGCAAAATCTATAAATTGTTACAACTCAAATTTTCTGGTAAATCAATAATTTTTGGTATCTGGCTAATACAGATCGAGATCTAAACAATTTTGGAAAAACGATCAGGGGTACTCTCCTTCTCCTCCTGCCATCCGCCCTTCCTTAATTGTTTTTATTGCCACGGTTTTATTAGCTTTACCTGTATGTTTCTATGTAACTCTTCATTCGCTCCAACGCGCCTGCTGCCTTATTAACATGATTTTATAATTAGCTTCACCTTATTTGTAATCCCGTTAGGGTCATATCGAGACCCTTCCGTGATCATTTCTGGATGGTTTTCGGGATCCGTCGGGATCCCGTCGGGATCATTTCGGGACTTTTTCGCGACTAATACGAGATCATTTGGGGACCCTTTCGGCATCATTTCTGGACACTTTTAGGGATCCGTCCGGGATCCCGACGGGGTAATTTCGGGACTATTTCGGGATCATTTGGGGTACCTACCGGCATCATTTCTGGTTGGTTTTCTGGATCCTATCGGGGTCATTTCGGGACTTTTTCGGGATCATTTGGAGTACCTGCCAGCATCATTTCTGGATGGTTTTCTGGATCCGTCCGGGATCTCGTCGGGGTCATTTCAGGACGTTTTCGGGATCATTTGGGGTGCCTTCCGGCATCATTTCTAGATGGTTTTGGGTATTAGTCCGGGATCCCGTCGGGATCATTTCGGGACTTTTTCGCGATAGGTTTAGGGATCCGTCCGGGAACCCGTCAGGTTCATTTCGGGACTTTGTCGGGATCATTTAAGCATGGTTTTCAGGACCCGTCCGAGATCCCATTAGGGTAATTTCTGGAATTTTCCGAGACTATTTCAGGATCATTTTGGGACCTTTCCAAGATCATTCCTGAATGGATTTCGGGATCTGGCCGTGATCCCGTCAGGATCATTTAGGGATCCGTTCGAGATCCCGTCAGGGTCATTTCGGGACTTCTTCGGAACTATTTCGGGATCATTTTTGGATGGTTTTCGGGATCCGTCCGGGTCATTTCGGAACTTTTTCAGGGCTAATACGGGATCATTTGGGGACCCATTCGGCATCACTTCTGGATGGATTTCGGGATCTGTATGGGAACCCATCGGGGT
The DNA here is from genome assembly GCF_040869045.1 of Eurosta solidaginis. Taxonomy (NCBI): domain Eukaryota; kingdom Metazoa; phylum Arthropoda; class Insecta; order Diptera; family Tephritidae; genus Eurosta; species Eurosta solidaginis. Next base: position 15,872 of record NW_027137054.1, on the reverse strand, counting down.
AATTTCGATACTTTTTCGGGACTATTTCGGGATCATTTGGAGACCCTTTAGGGGTAATTTCATAACTTTTTCTGTATTATTTCGCGATGATTTGGGGACCCTTCCGGCATCAATCTTGCTGGTTTGCCGGATCCATCAGGGTAATTTGGGGATCCTTCCGAGGTCATTTCTGGATCCGTCCGGGATGCAGTAGGAGTAATTTCGATATTTTTTTTTTGTTACTTTTTCGGGATAGTTTTGGGACCCTTCCGGGATCATTTCTGGATCCGTGCGGGATCCCATCGGGGTCACTTCCGGACTATTTCGGAATCATTTTGGGACCCTTCCGGAATAATTTCTGTATGGTTTTCGCGATACGTCGTGGATCCCCTCGGGGTCATTTCGGAACTTTTTCTGGAATATGTCGGGATAATTAGGAACCCTTCCTGGATATTTTCTGGATGGCTTTTGAGATCCGTCGGGGAGCTCGTCAGGGTCATTTCGGAACTTTTTCGGGACTATTATGGGATCATTTTGGTACCCTTCAGAGATCATTTCTGTGTGGTTCTCTGGATAACTCTTGTCGTTATCATTTCGGGTTTTTTTGGTCTATTCCGGGAATTTTTGAAGACCCTTCGGGGGCATTTCTGGATGGTTTTAGGGATCCGTCCGCGATAGCGTCGGGGTCATTTCGTGGCTTTTTATGGATAATTTCGAAATCTTTTGGGGATCCTATCAGGTTATCAGCTCATTTAGTTCTTTTTTTACTCAATTACAGATATAAAATGCATTACCCAGAAACAAAATTTTAAACAGATAACTTGATAAGCAGGCTAACGTGAATAGCCCATATATTTCATTTTCTCCTTGAGGACGGGGCCGCGGGTAAAGGCTAGTATATTATAAATGGGAAAGTTTGGATGTTTGGATGTTTGTCCAGACGTTTGTCTTTGTGACTCAATCACGCAAGAACGGCTGGACCGATTTGGATGAAATTTGGCACGCATATAGCCAATGGTCTAGAAGGATCTACTAGCTATATTTTTTTGAAAAGGGGGAGGTCCCCGCCCCCTAGGGACAGTTATAATTTAATTATTGTATTTTTTCGTCTTTGTGATTGAATCACGCCAGAACGGCTACACGGATTTTGATGATATTTGGGACACAGACAATAGTCTACTAGCGACATTTTTTTCGAACTTGGAAAAGGGGTGTGGTTCCCACGACCTCTTCGAACAATTACTTTTTAATAATTTTTACACATTATAACTTTACGTATACGGGCCTTCACCAATATTACAGACTCAATGGGTCAAATAAGTCGAGGGCTTACAAAGTGAGCAGTGACACCCACCGCCCCCTCTCCATCTTCTCTCCCCTCTGGTGTAAAATCTATAAATTGTTATAACTCAATACACATTTTCTCCTAAATCAATACTTTTTGGTATCTGGCACATACAGATCGAGATTTAAACAATTTTGGAAAAACGATCAGTGGTCCTCTCCTTCTCCTCCCGCCATCCGCCCTCTTCCAATTGTTTTTATTAACACGCTTTTATTAGCTTTACCTGTATTTGTCTATGTAACTCTTCATTCGCTCCAACGCGCCTGCTGCCTTATTAACACCTTATTTGTAATCTCGTTAGGGTCATATCGAGACCCTTCCGGGATCATTTCTGGATGGTTTTCGGGATCCATCCGGGATCCCGCCGGGGTGATTTCGGGACTTTTTCGGAACTATTTCGGGATCATTTTGGGACCCTTCCGTGATAATTTCTGTATAGTTTTGGGTATCCGTCGGTATCCCGTCGGGGTCATTTCGGGACTTTTTCGGGACTAATACGGGATCTTTAGGGGACCCTTTCGGTATCATTCTTGGATGGTTTTCGGGATCATTTGGGGTACCTACCGGCATCATTTCTGAATGGTTTGCGGCATCCGTCCGGGATCCCGTCAGGGTCATTTCGGGAATATTTGGGGATTATTTGGGGACCTTTCCGGCTTCATTTCTGGATAGATTTCGGGATCCGTCCGAAGGGGTCATTTCGGGACTTTTTCGGAACTATTTCGTGATCATTTGGGGACCCTTTAGATGTCATTTCATGACTTTTTCTGTATTATTTCAGGATCATTTGGGGACCCTTCCGGCATTATTTCTTGATGGTTTGCCGGATCCATCGTCGGCGTCATTTCGGGACTTTTTTGGGATCCTTTGGGGTCCCATCCGGCCTCATTTCTGGATGGTTTTCGGGATCCGTCCGGGATCCCATCTCGGTCATTTCAGAACCTTTTCGGGGTCATTTGGGATCCCTTGCGGCCTTATTTATGGATTGTTTTCGGGATTCGTTCGGGATCCCGTCGGGGTCATTTCTGGACCTTTTCGGGATCATTTGGGGTCCCTTCGGGCATCATTTCTGGATGGTTTTCGGTATCCGTCCGGGATCCCGTTGGGGTCATTCCGGGACTTTTTCGGGATCATTTGAGGTCCCTTCCGGCATCATTTCTGGATGGTTTTCGAGATCCATCCGGGATCCCGTCGGGGTCATTTCGGGACTTTTTCGGGACTAATGCGGGATCATTAGGGGACCCTTTCGGTATCATTTCTGGATGGTTTTCGGGATCATTTGTGGTCCCTTCGGGCATTATTTCTGGATGGTTTTCGATATCCGTCCGGGATCCCGTCGGGGTCATTGCGGGACTTTTTTGGGATCATTTGGAGTCCCTTCGGGCATCATTTCTGGATGGTTTTCGGGATTCGACCGGGATTCTGTTGGGGTCATTTCGGGACTTTTTCTAGGCTAATACGGTATCATTAGGGGACCCTTTCGGTATTATTTTAAGCAATTTTTTCAAATTTGTATCAAGAGTCTCAATATCAGTCGACATGTCCAATTTCAACATTCTAGGTGTATTATTTACTGCATATTCAGGTTTTTTGTGTTTTCCAAAATATTATACGTATAAAAAGTGGGCGTGGTTATCATCCGATTTCGCTCATTTTCAATACCAATTTATTCTGGGTTCAGATAAGCTCTTGTACCAAATTTGGTGAAGATATCTCAATATTTACTCAAGTTATCGTGTTAACGGACAGACGGACGGACGGACGGACATGACTCAATCAAATGTTTTTCGATACTGATGATTTTGATATATGGAAGTCTATATCTATCTCGATTCCTTTATATCTGTACAACCAACCGTTATCAATCAAAGTTATAATACCCTGTGTACAAGTACAGCTGGGTATAAAAATACTCTTACATACCTACTTGTTTTGGCATTATCATACTGGAAGTTTTATTGTAACTTACCTGGAAAGAAATAAGAGAAATCAAAATTAACAAACGCGAATAAAAATGTGTTTTATTGTATTTTAATTCAAGGGAAGTTTATATGTGTGAAAAAATGTTTATAATATATTGTGACGATTATTAGTGACATTAAATGATACTCACATTACTAGTCTGATGTTAAGTAAATGAAGCCACAGCAACAATAAAGCAGGCAGTCACTTGTATCTACATAAACGAATAAATCATTATGTCTACACATATGTACGTACACGCAGCGGAGAGAGACGCACGAACACATGCATATATCTTATCTTAGATGCTCCCAAAAGTAGGCAATTATCTGTGCAAGTATCACTCACATATACACGTGCCTATGAGGAGCTATAACGTGCATCTGCGTTATGTTACAGCTGGTAATTTTATAGCTGGTAGCAAATTCTTGAAATAGAAACGCCTAGAAATATGTCAATGAGGAAACCAAAAAGTATAAAAGCAGCAGCAGCTGAGCCGCGACGAATCAGTATGATTTAAGCACGCTATCTGTTGAGCAGTAGAAGTGTTATTGTGAAGTACTTTAATAAAGGCCATTTTGCAGTATTGTATAGTAGAGTTATTTATTCAACAGTTTAGTGGTTCGAACGTTAGTAGAAGGTTGCAAATAAGCGGAATTGCACTAAATTTGTTACAACATTTTTTCACAAAAGTAAACCATGGAAATTCTCACAATAGTTATAACTAGGATTTATTCAACTAAATATTATATTATAGCCCCAATATACAGAAAAAAAAATTTAGGCTTCCGGAATACAGAGTGCGAGGCAGGATAGACATATTGTTACTGCTTACATGAGCGAAATTCATTCGCCTGGGATATCTTTCAAATACAGGCCGAAAGACAGGGAAAAAACCAATGTTTCCAATGTTGCAGACACGCACTGAGGGAAGTTTGTTGCTCGACACTGCCCTCAGGTTAGCAACGGGATGCCCTCCTTTTCATTAAAACTTGGCTTAAGCAGTAAGGCAAAATGCTGAGTGATGACGAGCACAGTGAGCTACTAAACAGACAGTACCTGCTGTGGTGGAACGGAATCCTCATTACAAAGTCAGGTCAGTTGCCTTTGTGTGAACCAACCCCATTCAATGGGCGAGACGAATCAGAAAATTGTCATCAAAGTCCTCTAACAGGAGTCCCAAGGCGAATCCATACCAGGTGCTGGCAAAGCGAATTCAACCGATTCGCCGTGCAGAAGAATGCCAAGTCAAAAGAAAATGTTCATTGATTTCGATTAACTGACATACAACTGTTGTGCAAGGCATTGTATGGAAAATAATCAAGAAGAAGCAATCAGCTGTTGGGATAACAACACCGAATTCAATACGCCTTGTGGCGGAGGTCACCGCCCCCTAGGAACAGTTATAATTTAATTATTGTATTTTTTCGTATTTGTGACTGAATCACGCCAAAACGGCTGCGGATTTTGATGAAATTTGGGACACAGACAATAATCTACTAGCGAAATTTTTTTCGAGCATGGAAAGGGGGTGGGGTCCCACAACCCTTCGAAAAATTACTTTTTAATAATTTTTACACATTGTAACTTTACCTTTACTGACCTCCACAAATACACAACTCAATAGGTCAAATAAGTCGAGGGCTTACAAAATGAGCAGTGACACCCTCCGCCCCCCCCTTCCCCCTTCTCTCCAACTCTGGTGTAAAATCTATAAATTGGTATAATAACATTAGTAATCAATTAATTAGATGCCTATTTTAATGGCCAATGATTATTTCAATTGTTTTCTGTAAAAAGCAATTATTAATTGATTACCATTAGAAAAAAATCAAAAAAAAAATCATGACTTTTTCCGATTATTGAAAAAAATCAAAAAAATCAAAAATAATCAAAAGTAATCAAAAAAGGCCCTTTTGATTACTTTTGATTATTTTTGATTTTTTTTGATTTTTTTTTTTAATTTTTTTTGATTTTTTTTGATTATTTTTAATTATTTTTCTGCTTTGTTGAAAGAAAAATTCTCGTTTGTTGCATGCACGGAATAATTTCTACATACAAGTACATTTTAGGATGCAATATTAAATCGTAACCGCTTATCGAGGCAAATATATACATACATGCACCATATAGGATAAGTATATACACGTGCATAATTTGCTACACTCATTATCAAAAATAATAACGTTATGGTTCATCCTTAAGTAAAGCCAATTTTGTTTTGTATACAAAAGTAATATATTCACTATTTTGGATTACGTTATGGCTATGCACTGATTGTTTTGTACATACCAGAACATTGGAGGATGTACCGGTATATCATGATTAGCTGTCTAACCGAAGGTTGTTATGTCCCAGATAAATTTATTAACAGATGTCCATGTACATTAGATTAAAGTTTCTTTTTATTTCCTTTTGATTGCGTCTAGGATATTTCCTATAAAATCTTAAGTTTTGCATAGTGAACCATATTTTTAGTATTAACCACGGAAATTACAGAAAAGTGAGGTTTCGTACTAATCTAATGTACATGTTCAATGGTACAGTTAGGAAATGTAAGCTGTGGTAATTTCATGTTATTTTTTTATTAATTTTATATATATGTGTTTTTGTAAACATAAAAATTGCATAAGTTGATGTTTTAAAAGGAAGTAGTGATGTTATGAAATGTGTATCTAATTAATAATTATTTGAATCAATTAGAAATTTTTTCATTAAATTAACATTGCCAAAAATAACGATATTTCGATGGAAATCAAAACTTAAAAGAGAGTAAAATAAGACTCGGCTTGATCTCAGTATTAATAATCCGAAGGCGGAAAATAAAAATGTTGAGTCGTTCAAAGGATATTAAGGAAACAAATTTATAACAAAGCTCTCTAAACGGGACGAAGAACACTCATATAATGGCGATGGTATGAAACCAATATTACTTAATAAAGCGGACAATATGATAAACTTTGATTACAAAACAATCAGTGCATTGCCATAACGTAATCCAAAATAGTGGATATATTAATTTTGTATACAAAACAAAATTGGCATTACTTAAGGACGAACCATAGAGTATCGTTATTATTTTATACAATGGGTGTAGCAAATTATGCACGTGTATATACTTATTCTATATGGTGCATGTATGTATATATTTGCCTCGATAAGAGGTTACGATTTAATATTGCATCCTAAAATGTACTTGTATGTAGAAATTATTCCGTGCATGCAACAAACGAGAATTTTTCTTTCAACAAAGCAGGAAAATAATTAAAAATAATCAAAAAAATCAAAAAAAAATCAAAAAAAAATCAAAAAAAATCGAAAAAAAGAAAAATAATCAAAAGTAATCAAAAGGGCCTTTTTTGATTACTTTTGATTATTTTTGATTTTTTTGATTTTTTTCAATAATCGGAAAAAATCATGATTTTTTTGATTATTTTTTTTTAATTAATTGAAAAGTAATCATTAAAAATAGAAAATAATTGCAAGTAATCATTAAATGGCGTTTAAAGAAAATAATCAATGGAACGGCTAATGATTACCATTAGTAATCATTATTTAACAGGTCTGGTTTTATAATTAGCTTCACCTTATTTGTAATCCCGTTAGGGTCATATCGAAACCCTACCGGCATCATTTCTGGATGGTTTTCGGGATTCGATCGGGATTCTGTCGGGGTCATTTCGGGACTTTTTCTAGGCTAATACGGTATCATTAGCGGACCTTTTCGGTATCATTTCTGGATGGTTTTCGGGATCCGTCCGGGATCCCGTCAGGTTAATTTCGGGAATATAATTTAGGAACCCTTACTGGATATTTTCTGGATGGTTTTTGAGATCCTTCCGGGAGCCCGTCAGGGTCATTTCGGAACTTTTCCGGCACTATTTCGGGATCATTTTGGTACCCTTCAGGGATCATTTCTGTGTGGTTCTCTGGATAAATGTAGAATCGTGTCGTCATTTCGGGTTTTTTTTTTTGGGACTATTCCGCGAACTTTTGGAGACCCTTCCGGGGCATTTCTGGATGGTTTTCGGGATCCATCCGCGATATCATCGGCGTCATTTCGTGGCTTTTTCTGGATAACTTCGGGATCATTTGGGAATCCTATCAGGTTATCAGCTCAGTTAGGTCTTTTTTTTACTCAATAAAAAAATAAAATGCATGGGAATATAAAGTCGTATGTTGTAGGAGACGGACGTGTCTTAGTTGAGCTCCCGTAATTTTTACTTTATTGTGGTGTGTTCGTTTGGAAAATACTCGTGAGTTGTATTTACCGGTGCTTTGACCTTTGTTAATAAATTTAGTCGTCGATTGCTGCTGCCCACTGGTGTCTTTGGTGCATTTTCATGGATTCCGCTGGTAAGCGTAAACTCCAAACAGCTAGCAAAAAATCTCCAGCATCAAAAACTCTGCGGCTGGAGAGTAACGGATCCCTCTCTGATTCGATACTCGCTGCATTACAATCAACGCAAGAAAAAATTCTTTCGATTTTCGTGTAGTTTTGTTTTGGATTTGGTTGGTCGCGTAGTTTTTGGTTTTATTTAAATAATTATTTATCAGTGAATAATTATTTAAATAAGTCCACAGTTCTAAAGTGTTCTTAAAAAGTGAAGTGCTTTAAAGGATTAAAAAAAAGAAATTGTGATAAAAAGTGAAATAACAAAAGAAACTGTGAAGTGAAGTGCAAATTTAAGCAATGTCGGCCATTGCTGAAAATAATAAGAAAAGAAATACGAAGTAATTCTTTCAAAAATGAATTAATAAGTGGTGGTCGTTTAGTAAAATTAAAGTAATCAAAGTAAAAAACCGTTCTGAGTGAAATAAAGAAACATGAAATAGTGTAATAATGTCAAAAAGTGGTCTGAAAAAATATTTGTGAAATTTGTGTTGTGTTGTTGATTTAAATGTCGGCCATTGCTGAAAGATGTAGCAAAACAAAAATATGCAAGAGAAAGAAGTGTGAAAGTGTGACAAAGGAAAGAAGTGTTTGTATTTTAATTTTGAAATAATTGCCAAAATAAGTGTTTATATTATATTTAAGTTGCATTAGTGGTATTTGAAAACTGTGCAACAATATATAAATAAGCAAGTGTTTTGGTTTCAATCAAACAAAATCAAAAGTGAATTGTGTATTAGTTGGTATAGTGAAGCAGTATGTAGCAAGGTCAACAGCCGAGTATATAGCAAAACAAAGACAAGTGTTGTGTTTACAAACAAATAACATATTGCCAAAATAGGAGTTTAATTATATTTAAGTTGCATTAGTTGTATTTGAAAGCTATGCAACAATATATAAATAAGTAATTATTTTGATTACATTTCCAACTTGTGTTTGTGTCGGATTGAGCTTGCTTTGTCTAATTGAAAAATGTGAAAAGCGCAAGTGTATCAATCTTTCAACCTACCTGCAACCTGCAACGGTATATCCCATTAAAGATAAGGAAAGATGCGCCAAAAATGATGACAGCTTTAAAAAAATTTCTAACGAACTTCAATTGTTCGCCAAGAGTGAATGCGTTTAGTATTGATTAAAAGTGCTTAAGTATTTTGATAACGAAAAAAAAAGAAAATGCCAAGTGACAGAAGGTGCGTGGTTTTGGGATGCGGTCGTACATCCGTATCCGACCGCAAAGTAAAGTTCTTCCTTATGCCGAAGAACATGAAGGAGCAGTGGTTTGCCAATTTAAGGCTGCAGGAACACCAAAACGTACTGGTGTACGTTTGCAGCCTTAACTTCCCAAAGGAAGCCTATGGGGATAGGCTAAAAAAGAATGCTGTACCCACAATTAATTTGGGTAAGTATATTTAATTGCAATATGCTTGTACATATATAAAAGTGAATGTGTTGAGTGAAGTGATTACATAGTTGGGCACATTGCATTGTCAACCTTGGCCAAAAAGCAGAAAAGTGCTTAAAGCTTATATTTATGTTTTGCTTGCTTCGTCATTTTAAGCGAAGTTTACTTACTTTTTGCTAAGGACGGCATTGCAAAAATTTTTGAAGTTTTTAATTTAATTAAATTTTATTTTAATTTAATTTTATTTTATTTTATTTGGTTTTACTTGATTTTATTTACTTCATTTTATTAAATTCAATTTTATTAATTTTTTTTAATTTTATTTTTGCTTAATTTAATTTAAGTTTTTTTGTTTATTTTTGTGCCAGTGAATGGTACCTTTAATATTAAATTGGATCACCCCCACCCCATCTCACCACCCCCAACCGCCTCCCCTGGACCCTTAATGTATACTGGCTAAACAGTTTCGGGACTTTTTGGCCCTATTCCGGGACCTTTTGGAGACCCTTCCGGGAGCATTTCTGAATTGTGTTCTAGATCCGTCCGCGATACCGTCGGGGTCATTTCGTCGCTTTTTCTGGATAATCTCGGGATCATTTGGGGATCCCAGCTCATTTAGTTCTTTTTTTTATTACAAAAATAAAATACATTAGACAGAAATAAGTTTTTAAACAGATAATGCTGATAAGCAAATATATGCCTATTTTTGAAAAAGATAAATCTCTATATATATAAAAAGAAGTGTACATTTTGATTGTCACTCCATAACTCGAGAACGGCTCGACAGATTGCCATGAAATTTTTGGGAAAGATACAGGAAGGAGAGATGATGGTTAGTTGATTTTGAAATCCCAAATCGGCTTAGCCATATATATATAAAAATCAAATTCTGTGTGTGTGTGTGTTCGCTATGGAAACGTATTTCCCCCACATCAATCATCACCAAATTTTGGTTATGGGTTCCTTCGATCAACGGGAAGGTTTTAGGCTAAAAATAATTTCGATATATAAAAGGGGCGTGGCACCTCCCATACAAATGGAATATATTATACTGCATATATCTGGATGTCGTAATGGTAGGATAATTAAAATTGGTAAGGAGCTATGTGACGTTAAGTCCTAGAACCTCCAGTAAAATGTGGAATGGGGAAAAACTATGGCTGCCGTACACACTTAAGTTATTTTCACACCTAAAGTTTGACTGCATTGTTGCGTTTAGCTGTTATGCCTTTTGGAAGTTTAGTAATCTGCCGCTGTTAAAAAAATTGTTTAGCTTCAGTCTATCTACATCTTCTATAAAAATCAAATTCTGTGTGTGTTCCCTATGAAAACGTGTTTGCTATACTTCGATCATCACCAAATTTTGGCTCGAGGTTCCTTCGATCAAGACGAAAGTTTTTCATATTTCAGAATTAAGAATTTTAAATTTAAATGTTTTTGTTTTATGGCTATGCGAAAGAACTATCTTAGCTCCCAAAAATGGCCATGTTAACAAAATCAATTTCCTGGTGAAGTGACGAAATATAAATCGATCGACACAGTTACTACTAATTTCCAATTTATTTCATTTATTGATTTCAATTTTCCAGATGTCGCACTAAAAAAGGAGGAGTGCTGGAACAGCACGAGTGTTGTAACAGGACGAGTGTTGGAACAGGACGAGTGCTGGAACAGGACGAATGCTGGAACAGGACTAGTGTTGGAACAGGACGAGTGATGGAATCCACTTTTTTTTAGTTTTTTCTTTTCAGCTTTTCTCTTGTATTTCAGGTTTTTTTCTTTTCAGCTTTTCTCTTATATTTTAGCCAAGTAGTTGTTGCGTACTACTTTTTTTCCCCCTTTCAGGTGCATCTGATCTTAGCTTTTTGAAGATTTGGTTTTGTCGAAGTGGATGAAGCCAGGTTTTCAAGAGGCAAATAAATAAGATTCGGTGCATATTTGAAAAAACTTCATACTTTAGTCAAACTATTTTGGTGCTTTTTTAAATATGCACAGAATTGATTCAGTCAGAAATGACGAAATTCTGTGAGAAGTTGCCATTATATGGCAGCAAGCAAGCTTCGCAATTCTTGTTAAAAAAATTGTCATATGTGTTTGTTTAATATAAGCTTTAAGTTCAAAAAAAGAAAAATAAAGAAAAAAATTTAATTGAATTAAATAAGAAATATATGTATACTAGCCTTTACCCGCGGCCCCGTCCGCAAGGAGAAAATGAAATATGTGGGCTATTCACGTTAGCCTGCTTATAAAGTTATCTGTTTAAAATTTTTTTTCTGTCTAATGCATTTTATTTTTGTAATTGAGTAAAAAAAAGAACTTTATGAGCTGATAACCTGATAGGATCGCAAAATGATAACGAAATTATCCAGAAAAAGCCACGAAATGACCCCGACGCTATCGCGGACGGATCCCGAAAACCATCCAGAAAAGCCCCGGAAGTGTTTCCAAAAGTTCCCGAAGTAGTCCCAAAAAAACCCGAAATGACAACGACACGATTCTAGACTTAGCCAGATAACCACACAGAAATGATGCCTGAAGGGTACCAAATTGATCCCGAAATAGTCCCGAAAAAGTTCCGAAATTACCCTGACGGGCTCCCGGACGGATCTCAGAAACCATCCAGAAAATATCCAGGAAGGGTTCCTAAATTATCCCGACTAACTCCAGAAAAAGTTCCGAAATGGCTCCGAGGGGATCCACGATGGATCGCGAAAACCATACAGAAATGATTCCGGAAGGATTCCAAAATGATCCCGAAATAGTCCGGAATTAACCCAGATGGGATCCCGCACAGATCCAGAAATGATCCCGGAAGGGTGCAAAAATTATCCCGGAAAAGTAACAAAAAATCCCGAAATGGCTCCTACGGCATCCCGGACGGATCTAGAAATGATCTCGGAAGGGTCCCCAAATGATCCCAAAATGGTCCCGAAATGACCCTGATGGATCCGGCAAACCATCAAGAAATTATACCGAAAGGGTCCCAAAATGATCCCGAAATAATACAGAAAAAGTCACGAGACGACCCCTAGAGGATCCCCAAATGATCCCGTATTAGCCCCGAAAAGGTCCCGAAATAACCCCGACGGGATCCCGGACAAATCCCGAAAACCATCCAGAAATGATGGCGGAAGGAATCCCAAATGATTCCGTAAAAGTCCCGCATTGATTCCGACGGGATCCCGAACGGATACCGAAAATCATCCAGAAGTGACGCCGGAAAGGTCCTCAAATGATCACCTAATAGTCCCGAAATGACCCTTAAGGGGTCATGGACGGATCCCATAAACCATCCAGAAACGATCCCGATATATTCCCGAAGAAGTCCCGAAATGACCCTGACGGGATCTCGAACGCACCCCTAAATGACCCTGACGGGATCCCGGACAGATCCCGAAATCCATCCAGAAATGATCTTGGGAAGGTCCCAAAATTATCCCGAAATAGTCTCGGAAAAGTTCAGAAATTACCCTGACGGGTTCCCGGACGAATCCTGAAAGCCATCTCTAAATGATCCCGAAAAAGTCCCGAAATGACCCTGACTGGACCCCGAAAGAATCCCGAAAACTATCCAGAAATGATGCCGGAAATGTCCTCAAATGATCACCTAATAGTTCCGAAAAGACCCTGACGGGATCCCGAACGGATCCCGACAACTATCTAGAAATGATGCCGAAAGGGCCCGCAAATGATCCCGTATTAGTCGAGAAAAAGTCCCGAAATGAACCCGACGGGATGCCGGACGAATCCCAAAAACCAGCCAGAAATGATGCCGGAAGGGACACCAAATGATCCCGAAAAAGTCCCGCAATAATTCCGACGGGATCCTGAGCGGATACCGAAAACCATCCAGAAGTGATGCCGAAAAGGTCCTCAAATGATCACCTAATAGTCCCAAAATGACCCTGACGGCATCCCGGACAGATCCCGAAATCCATCCAGAAATGATCTTCGGAGGGTCCCAAAATTATCCCGAAATAGTCTGGGAAAAGTCCAGAAATTACCCTGATGGATACCGGACGAATCCTGAAAACCAATCTTAAATGATGCCGAAAAAGTCCCGAAATGACCCTGAAGGGACCCGGAAAGGATCCCGAAAACTAACCAGAAATAATGCCGGAAAGGTCCTCAAATGATCTCCCAATAGTTCCGAAAAGACCCTGACGGGATCCCAACGGATCCCGACAACTATCCAGAAATGATACCGAAAGGGCCCGCAAATGATCCCGTATTAGTCGAGAAAAAGTCCCGAAATGACCCGGACGGGATGCCGGACGAATCCCAAAAACCATCCAGAAATGATTTTGGAAGGGACCCCAATGATCCCGAAAAAGTCCCGCAATTATTCCGACGGGAATCTGAACGGATACCGAAAACCATACAGAAGTGATGCCGGAACGGTCCTCAAATGCTCACCTAATAGTCCCAAAATGACCCTGAGGGCATCCCGGACAAATCCCGAAATCCATCCAGGAATGATCTTGGGAAGGTCCCAAAATGATCCCGAAATAGTCTCGGAAAAGTCCAGAAATTACCCTGACGGGTTCCCGGACGAATCCTGAAAGCCATCCTTAAATGATCCCGAAAAAGCCCCGAAATGACCCTGACGGGATCCCGAAAGGATTCCAAAAACTATCCAGAAATGATGCCGGAAAGGTCCTCAAATGATCCCCTAATAGTTCCGAAATGACCGTGACGGGATCCCGAACGGATCCCGACAACTATCCAGAAATTATGCCGAAAGGGTCCGCAAATGATCCCGTATTAGTCGAGAAAAAGTCCCGAAATGACCCCGACGGTATCCCGGACGAATCCCAAAAACCATCCAGAAATGATGCCGGTAGGTATCCCAAATGATCCCGAAATAATCCCGAAATTACCTCGTCGGCATCCCGGACGGATACCGAAAATTATCCAGAAATGATGCCGGAAAGGTCCACAAATGATCCCCTAATAGTCCCGAAATTACCCTGATGGGATCCCGGACGGATCCCGAAAACCATCCAGAAATGATGCCGGAAGAGCCCCCAAATGATCCCGAAAAAGTCCCCAAATGACCCCGACGATATCCCGGACGGATCCCGAAAACCATCCAGAAATGATGCCGGAAGAGCCCCCAAATGATCCCGAAAAAGTCCCCAAATGCCCCCGACGAGATACCGCACGGATCCCGAAAACCATCCAGAAATGATGCCGGAAGAGCCCCAAATGTTCCGGAAAAAGTCCCCAAATGACCCCGACATACTCCAGAAAAGGTTCCGAAATGGCTCCGAGGGAATCAACGACGGATCGCGAAAACCATACAGAAATGATTCCGGAAGGATCCCAAAATGATCCCGAAATAGTCCGGAAATGACCCAGATGGGATCCCGCACAGATCCAGAAATGATCCCGGAAGGGTCCCCAAATGATCCCAAAATGGTCCCGAAATGACCCTGATGGATCCGGCAAACCATCAAGAAATTATGCCGGAAGGGTCCCCAAATGATCCCGAAATAAAACAGAAAAAGTCACGAAACGAACCCCAGAGGATCCCCAAATGATCCCGTATTAGCCCCAAAAAAGTCCCAAAATGACCCTGACGGGATCCCGAAAGGATTCCGAAAACAATACAGAAATGATGCCGGAAAGGTCCTCAAATGATCCCCTAATAGTCCCGAAATGACCGTGACGGGATCCCGACAACTATCCAGAAATGATGCCGAAAGGGTCCGCAAATGATCCCGTATTAGTCGAAAAAAGTCCCGAAAGGAACACGACGGGATCCCGGACGAATCCCAAAAACCATCCAGAAATGATGCCGGTAGGTATCCCAAATGATCCCGAAATAGTCCCGAAATGACCTCGTCGGCATCCCGGACGGATCCCGAAAATTATCCAGAAATGATGCCGGAAAGGTTCCCAAATGATCCCCTAATAGTCCCCAAATTACCCTAATGGGATCCCGGACGGATCCCGAAAACCATCCAGAAATGATGCCGAAAGGGTTCCCAAATGATCCCGTATTAGTCGCGAAAAAGTCCCGAAATGACCCCGACGGGATCCCGGACGGATCCCGAAAACCATCCAGAAATGATGCCGAAAGGGTTCCCAAATGATCCCGTATTAGTCGCGAAAAAGTCCCGAAATGACCCCGACGGGATCCCGGACGGATCCCGAAAACCATCCAGAAATGATGCCGGATGAGCCCCAAAATGATCCCGAAAAAGTCCCCAAATGACCCCGACGAGATCCCGGACGGATCCCGAAAACCATCCAGAAATGATGCCGGAAGAGCCCCCAAATGATCCCGAAAAAGTCCCCAAATGACCCCGACGATATCCCGGACGGATCCCGAAAACCATCCAGAAATGATGCCGGAAGAGCCCTCAAATGATCCCGAAAAAGTCCCCATATGACCCCGACGAGATCCCGCACGGATCCCGAAAACCATCCAGAAATGATGCCGGAAGGGTCCCCAAATGATCGCGAAATAGTCCCGAAATGATTCCGGAATAGTCCCGAAAATGTTCCAAAGTAACCCCGACGGGATCCCGGACGGATCCCGTAAACTATACAGAAATGATCCCGGAAGGGTCCCAAAATGATCCCGAAATAGTCCCGAAAAAGTCCCGAAATTACCCCGGCGTAATCCCGGACCGATCCCGAAAACCAGTCCAGAAATGATCCCGGAAGGGTCTCGATATGACCCTTACGGGATTACAAATAAGGTGAAGCTAATTATAAAACCATGTTAATAAGGCAGCAGGCGCATTGGAGCGAATAAAAAGTTAGATAGAAACATACAGGTA